>NC_083243.1:15597246-15716365 GCF_032191835.1 Heteronotia binoei | reverse complement strand
CTGGAGTTCTCTTGGAATTACTTGAGATCCTTCCTTCCTTCCTTCCTTCCTTCCTTCCTTCCTTCCTTCCTTCCTTCCTTCCTTCCTTCCTTCCTTCCTTCCTCCCTCCCTTCCTCCCTCCCTTCCTCCCTCCCTCCCTCCTCCCTCCCTCCTTTCCATCTTTCTCTCTAATGATCCATCCATCTGTCCATATTTATTTTTATTCATCTATTTCTTTCTGTCTTTTCTTCTCTGTCTCTCTCTCCATCTCTCTTTCTTTCTTGAATCTGTAGTTCTCTTGGAATTACTTGGGATCCCCCCCGGACCTACCTACCTACCTTCCTTCCTTCCCTCCCTTCCCTTCCATCCTTTCTTCCTTCCTTGTGGCTCTCAAACATCTAATGTTCATGTCTTGCGGCTCTCAAACTTCTGACATTTATTCTATGTCAGACATTTGACCACCCCGATCTAGTCCAGCCCCCTGCACAATGCAGGAAACTCACAAATACCAACCCCCTAAATTCACAGGAAAGGCTTGGAGAGACCTCTGCTCCATCCCTGTATCGCCATGCCGCCCATGAGAGAGGTGGTGGAGTCAGCAGGCGCTTCCTGAATTACAGCCAGACGATCCCCGTCCATCTGTTCAGGATTAGAGGGCTAGAAAATACAGCAGTGTTCATAAACAAAATGGAATCATACCCATTCGGCAGCCCTCAAATAGCAATTAGAAATACCCCAGCAGGTGGGTGACCCAGGGCAGGGCCGCGATTATCGATTAAGTAGCAGTCTTTCTTGTGACATTCGCCTTTTCGCCACAGAACGCCAGGAGGAAAGAGAAAGAATGCAAAGATGAGACTGCAAGATGAAGGGAGGTAGGGAATCCAGGAGATTATAATTCTGTTTGGGATTGGCACCAGCCGCAGAGAGGGTGACCCTCAGCACGCTTCTGAAATCAGATCATCTGTCGGCATGGCGTCCATTTTGTTTGTTTATGACAGGGAGCGGTTGATTGTATTTCCCTCCTCTGAATGGTTACTGAGATTATATTTTGCAAACAGGCCCCTGCTGGTGACAGATGAAAGAACCAAATTCACCGGGGGAGGGGGGGAGCGGGGTGGGCAGCAGGAAAGCCTGGAAATACAGGTCCATTATTCACAGAGAGCTGATCTTTGCTTTCTAGGTCACCGACGGCTGAGCCAGGCAGATTTCTTTGTCAGAAAGTTAACGGGTAGATGAGGCTGCTCTTGGCAAACCGTCAATGCGTATCGTCTGCCCATTTGCGGGGAGATGGGAATAAGCTAACCAGGATCCGGGACCTTGTGGAGAGGAAAGAACCTCGTGAAGTTTTTTCACACCTGAGGTTTAAAAGCAGCATTTGCTTCAGTCGATTCACATTGCTAGGAATTTTGGGTGTCTGTGTTGATTTATTTTATTTATTTATTTATTTATTTTTATTTTATTCGATTTAAATGATCAAGGAACATCTCTATGTTTGGGAGCGCCTCCTGTCGTAAATCGTGCCCCTGTTGCCCTATTGTTGCCCGGGGTGTATGGGAAGTGGGGTGATGCCTCATTAGGGTTTTTGAAGAAGACTGTAGATTTATACCCTGCCCTTCTCTCTGAAGCAGAGCGGCTTACAATCTCCTTTACCTTCTTCCCCCCACAACAGTCACCCTGTGAGGTGGGTGGGGCTGAGAGAGCTCTCTCAGAAAGCTGCCCTTTCAAGGACAACCTCTGCGAGAGCTATGGGCAACCCAAGGCCATTCCGACAGCTACAAGTGGAGGAGTGGGGAATCAAACCTGGTTCTCCCGGATAAGAGTCCGTGCACTTACGCACTGCACCAAACTGGTGCTCTCTCTCTCTTTTTTTTTTTTTGTGAGTGAGTGTTTGGTTTACAGAGCTAGGAATTTTGCGTCGCTGTGTTGATCAATGAACATCTCTGTTTTCGGGAGCACCTCCTGTTGTGAATCATGCCCCAGTTGCCCTATTGTTGCCGTGGGGGGGAGCGTCTTCTTAGGAGGGATTTCAGCTTCCAGGTGAGACTTGGAATGCTAGCTCATTTCCAGCGATCAGTTCCCCTGGAGAAAATGGCTGCTTTGGAAGGCGGACTCTATGGCACGCTACCCCACCAAGGTCCCTGTCCTTCCCTGGCGCCATCCCCAAATCTCCAGGAATTTCTCAACCTGGAACCGGCAACCCTTTACCCAGGTTTTTTTTTTTTGGTAGCAGGAACTCCTTTGCATGTTAGACCACACCCCTCTTATGTAGCCAATCCTCCTGGAGCTTACAGTAGGCCCTGTAAGAAGAGCCCTGGAAGCTCCTGGAGGATTGGCTACATCAGGGGGGTGGGGCCTAATATGCAAAGGAGGTCCTGCTAGAATTCCTTACAGGGCTCTCAGTACAGGGCCTACTGGAAGCTCCAGGAGGATTGGCTGCATCAGGGGTGTGTGGCTTAATATGTAAAGGAGGTCCTGGTAGAATTCCTTACAGGGCTCTCAGTACAGCCTACTGGAAGCTCCAGGAGGATTGGCTACATCAGGGGTGGGTGTGGCCTAATATGCAAAGGAGGTCCTGCTAGAATTCCTTACAGGGCTCTCAGTACAGGGCCTACTGGAAGCTCCAGGAGGATTGGCTACATCAGGGGGTGTGGCCTAATATGCAAAGGAGGTCCTGCTAGAATTCCTTACAGGGCTCTTAGTAAAGGGCCTACTGGAAGCTCCAGGAGGATTGGCTGCATCAGGGGTGTGTGGCCTAATATGTAAAGGAGGTCCTGCTAGAATTCCTTACAGGGCTCTCAGTACAGGGCCTACTGGAAGCTCCAGGAGGATTGGCTACATCAGGGGTGGGTGTGGCCTAATATGCAAAGGAGGTCCTGCTAGAATTCCTTACAGGGCTCTCAGTACAGGGCCTACTGGAAGCTCCAGGAGGATTGGCTACATCAGGGGGTGTGGCCTAATATGCAAAGGAGGTCCTTCTAGAATTCCTTACAGGGCTCTCAGTACAGGGCCTACTGGAAGCTCCTGGAGGATTGGCTGCATCAGTGGGGTGTGTCCTAATATGCAAAGGAGTTCCTGCTACAAAAAAATCCTGCTTTTATCCCCTCCCCCCCCCCCCCGCAATCCCCCACAGGTGGCTGGAGGGAGACCTGGCAACTCTAGTTCCCACCAAAACTTAACGAGAGTTTCATGGTACCATGAAGATGAATAAGACTTTATTCCAGCACATACACTTCCAGTCATGCACCTACGCCATTTCCCTTGTGCCAGTGATACAGAAATTGCTGGGATTCCCATGTACCAGTGATACAGAAGTTGGGACTCCTCTTGAAATAATATGCATACAGAGATTGTAAACCTCCCCTCGCCCAAGCCTAACGGTAAAGTCAGCGGTTTTTAAAAATTCTGTCACGTAATAAAGACCGACAGATCTCAAATGATGAGATGTGGCGGGCATGCAGATTTATTGGGCAAAAGTACATGGACTTTTACAGAAAGTTTTAAAGATGACTGTACCCTTTAAGCCAGAATTATTTTTTGTTAAATACGATGCCACAAATAACCAATAAGAATTGTAGGCATTCGATAATATGTATTGTGACTGCAGCTAGAATCATCTTTGCCGAACACCAGAAAAAAGTGAAGTACTGACTGTGGAAGAAGTGGTACAGAAAAAATTAAAAACAGCTGAAATGGATGTACTGACAGACATTTTAAAGGATAAACCTAAACAAGAAGTGTTGATGGATTCCTTTTTATGAATGGGTAAAGAAGAGATGAAAACGGGAGTTTTTCTTAGTTTAAAGGTGTTGAAATATTATTCTTCTGTCCAATCTGGAAGTTTACCAGTTGAAAGAGAGTGAAGACAGTTATTGTTTTCAGAAATATATGTTCTCATCCCTCCTTCCCTCTTCTCCTTTTTCTGTTCTCCCCTTCTCTTTGGCTTTCCCCCTGATTATTTTTTTTTTTTTAAAGGTAGTCCCCTGTGCAAGCACCAGTCGTTTCCGACTCTGGGGTGACATCACATCATGTCGTTTTCACGGCAGACTTTTTACGGGGTGGCTTGCCATTGCCTTCCCCAGTCATCTCCACTTTCCCCCCAGCAAGCTGGGTACTCATTTTACCGACCTCAGAAGGATGGAAGGCTGAGTCAACCTTGAGCCGGCTACCTGAACCCAGATTCCGCTAGAATCGAACTCCGGTCATGAGCAGAGAGTTTGGACTGCAGTATTGCAGCTTTACCACTCTGTGCCATGGGGCTCCCTTAATTATACCTATATAATAAAATCTATTGAAACCGGGGGAGGGGATCTCAAATTATGAGGAGGCATGTTTCTCGGTGAGTTCCAGGCCACTGGGAATTTTAAATCCTCCTGTTTTGTTCTTGGTTAACTGTTTTCTCTAATCACTCTGCATAAAAGCCACTTCCAACCTTCTAGCTTGCTCCACTGGGACTAGAAGACAGGCAGGGACTAAGCGGGGGAAACAAAACACAAGTGGATTTCTTTCAATCAAAACATTTTACATCACCCAGAGACAGGACTGGTTTAAATCAGTGATAATCCTTCCTGTGTGTTAATTCATGTATTTCCTGAATGTGCTTGCCTGTGGCCGGTAAAATGAGTACCCAGCTTGCTCGGGGTAAAGTGTAGATGACGGAGGAAGGCAATGGCAATTCATTCTTCAAAAAGTCTGCCAAGAAAATGTTGGGATGGGACATCACCCCATGGGTCGATAAGAAGAAGAAGAAGATATTGGATTTATATCCCGCCCTCCACTCCGAAGGGTCTCAGAGCGGCTCACAATCTCCTTTCCCTTCCTCCCCCACAACAGACACCCTGTGAAGTAGATGAAGATATTGGTTTGATATCCCGCCCTCCACTCCGAAGAGTCTCAGAGCGGCTCACAATCTCCTTTACCTCCCTCCCCCACAACAGATACCCTGTGAGGTAGATGAAGATATTGGATTTATATCCCGCCCTCCACTCCGAAGAGTCTCAGAGCGGCTCACAATCGCCTTTCCCTTCCTCCCCCACAACAGACACCCTGTGAGGTGGGTGGGGCTGGAGAGGGCTCTCACAGCAGCTGCCCTTTCAAGGACAACCTCTGCCAGAGCTATGGCTGACCCAAGGCCATTCCAGCAGGTGCAAGTGGAGGAGTGGGGAATCAAACCCGGTTCTCCCAGATAAGAGTCTGCACACTTAACCACTACACCAAACCGGCTCCATAACGACTCGGTGGTTGCACAGGGAACCACCTTTACCTTTATTGTACTTACAACAATTAAAATTGTGTTTCGCTATCTAGTTATATCTGGGATCCCCAGCCTTTTTGAGCCTACAGGTGCCTTTGGGATTCTGACACAGCATGATGGGTGGAGCCAGAAAATGCCTACCACAGGAGGTGGAGCCAGCCGCACACACATTGAATGACTTTGTGTAGGGTTCCCAGCCTCCCACACAGAGCTGGCCAGCCAGGGGATCCTGACCCCCAAAGAGCTCTGCCGTACCTGATGTGCCCAGCATGACGATGTCAGTTCTGGATGCTGTCATTGTATCAAGCACGTCATGTGGGGTGGGGGGGGGGGGACGCTCTAGCAATTTGGGTAAGAACTCTATGGTACCATAGAGTTTTTACTCAGATCACTAGAGTGTCCCCATTCTATGTGCCTGGGGCCATGATATCACTTCCGGGTGAGGTCATCACGTGTGTGTGCAAGGAACTTTCCCCCGTCCAGAGACATCCAAGATCTGGCAACCCTAACCTTGTGCTGTGGTGGTACCTGCTGCCACAGCAGCATTTTTTAAACACTGCACAGCCAATAAAATTTCTTCTGGCCGTTAAGAAGCCTTGCTGGGCAATAGCCCCATCTAGGGATGTCAGCCTCCAGTGGGCACGTGGGATCCCCAGAATTACAGCTTATCTCAAGGCAACAGAGAGCAGTTCCCCTAGACCCCTTCTGTTTGTTGAACTCAACAAATGTCACACAAGAGATGCAGCTGCCTGTGCTCTGAGCCCCAAGCAAGTGGCCTTCCAATAGGGTTAAAGAAAAACAAAGAAGGGAAAGAAACTGAACCCAAAAACAGGAGTAAGAAACCTAAAAGGTTAATATGCAATTAAAGGGCCGAACATTAAAAGCAAAGTGTAAAATAAATCATAAACCAACATGCATGTATTTATTGTAGAAAGCTAAAACCATGCAAGGGCCCATCGTAAGCCTCTATCCCAGGGGTGGCCAACGGTAGCTCTCCAGATGTTTTTTTTTTGTTGCCTACAACTCCCACCAGCCCCAGCCAGCATGGCCAATGGCTGGGGCTGATGGGTGTTGTAGGCAAAAAACATCCGGAGAGCTACTGTTGGCCACCCCTGCTGTATCCTACGTAAAATCATAAAACCTCAATGGGAACCCACTCAACTTGACCTGATGCGTTTCGACCTAAATTGGCCTTCTTCAGAGGTCAGAAAGGTAAGTACACCTGTTGGCTCATAATACAGAACAGAATAAAACAATAGAACAATGCTGGACCACAAGGAAATTTAGTGAAGTGACAAAGGCTTAGAGATATTCTTGAGGCCTCTTGTTCTATAGCCTTATGTCTTAATCAAGAGCATACCTATAGCATTCAATGCCCAGAATTGATCAAGTAAAGTCAGAGCCTATGTGTCAAGAGTTGTGCTGATCTCTGAAGGAGACCAATTTAGGTCGAAACGTGTCAGGTCGAGTTGAGTGGGTTCCCATTGTGGTTTTATGATTTTACATAGGATAGAGGCCTATGATCGGCCCTTAAATGGTTTTAGCTTTCAACAATAAATACATGTATGTTGATTAATGATTTTTTTACACTTTGTTTTTAATGTTCGGCCCTTTAATTGCATATTAACCTTCCAATAGGGTTGCCAAGTCTAACTCAGAAAGTACCTGGGACTTTGGGGGTGGAGCTGGGAGGCTCTGGGGATGGAGCCAGGGGACTTTCCCATTCACTAAAATAAATAAATAAAAACACAGCAGCACAGTTCTCCTGAATAGAGACTTCATTTCCACCTCCCCCAGCAACTGGCTGCACTTCCCCCCCCCTCTCTCTCTCTCACACTCACACTCTCTCTCTCTCTCACTCTCTCTCACTCTCTCTCACTCTCAATCACACACACACAGAAGCCAAAATAAAGCCTGGAAGCACACACTTTGTGGTCTCACTGGGGCAATTGACTCACTATTGGAGTTGTTAACTGCTCCATACTCAACCTAGTTTGTCAGACTAACCTAGGGAAACCAGTGTGCAAACCGCTTCTTAAGGGACTGTAAAACAAACAGAGGTTCTGGGCTTGTTTCCTTTCCTTTCAATGGGCATATTTTTCTACCAAAAAAATCCTGCGCAAAACAATGGTGGTGGCAGGGGGAGTGGCCTGATATGCAAATGCAGTGGCAAATCAAATGCAAGACTGTGATCAGGCAGGCAAAAAAGAACTATGAGGAGCATATTGCAAAAAACATAAAGACCAACAATAAAAATTTCTTCAAATATATTAGAAGCAGGAAACCAGCCAGGGAGGCAGTGCGGCCCTTGGATGAACAAGGAGTCAAAGGATTACTGAAGGAGGATAGGGAAATGGCTGAGAAGCTGAATGCATTTTTTGCCTCCGTCTTCGCTGTGGAAGATGAGAAGTGTTTGCCTGCTCCAGAACCACTTATATTGGAAGGGGTGTTGAAAGACCTGCATCAGATTGAGGTGACGAGAGGAGGTCCTACAACTGATAAACGAATTAAAAACTAACCATTATCAAGGACAGAATGAGTAGGCACATTGATGAACATGAGTTATTGAGGAAGACTCAGCATGGGTTCTGTAAGGGAAGATCTTGCCTCACTAATCTGTTACATTTCTTTGACGGGGTGAACAAACATGTGGACAAAGGAGACCCAATAGATATTGTTTAGCTTGACTTCCAGAAAGCTTTTGATAAAGTTCCTCATCAAAGGCTCCTTAGTAAGCTCGAGAGTCATGGAGTAAAAGGACAGGTCCTCTTGTGGATTAAAAAACTGGCTAATTAATAGGAAGCAGAGAGTGAGTATAAATGGGCAGTTTTCGCAGTGGAGGACGGTAAGCAGTAGAGTGCCGCAGGGCTCGGTACTGGGTCCCATGCTCTCTCTCTCTCTCTCTCTCTCTCTCGGCTTGGCTTCGCGAACGAAGATTTAAGAAGGGTGCAATAGTCCACGTCTGCTGCAGGCTCGCTGGTGGCTGACAAGACAAATGCGGGACAGGCAGGTCCAGCCACAGTGGCTGCAGGGAGAAGTCTGATTTAGGGTTGGTGCTGTAGCAGTGCGATTCTTCCTCAATCTCCTTTTGTCCTCAAGACCATGCTAACTTGTTCATAAATGATTTGGAGTTGAGAGTAAGCAGTGAAGTGGCCAAGTTTGCAGATGACACTAAATTGTTCAGGGTGGTGAGAACCAGAGAGGATTGTGAGGAACTCCAAAGGGATCTGTTGAGGCTGGGTGAGTGGGCGTCAACGTGGCAGATGAGGTTCAGTGTGGCCAAGTGCAAAGTAATGCACATTGGGACCAAGAATCCCAGCTACAAATACAAGTTGATGGGGTGTGAACTGGCAGAGACTGACCAAGAGAGAGATCTTGGGGTCATGGTAGATAACTCACTGAAAATGTCAAGACAGTGTGCAATTGCAATAAAAAAGGCCAACACCATGCTGGGAACTATTAGGAAGGGAATTGAAAACAAATCAGCCAGTATCATAATGGCCCTGTATAAATCGATGGTGTGGTCTCATTTGGAGTACTGTGTGCAATTCTGGTCACTGCACCTCAAAAAGGATATTATAGTATTGGAAAAAGTGCAGAAAAGGCAACTAGAATGATTAAAGGTTTGGAACACTTTCCCTATGAAGAAAGGTTAAAACGCTTGGGACTCTTTAGCTTGGAGAAATGTCGATTGTGGGGTGACATGATAGAGGTTTACAAGATTTTGCATGGGATGGAGAAGGTAGAGAAAGTACTTTTCTCCCTTTCTCACAATACAAGAACTCGTGGGCATTCAATGAAATTGCTGAGCAGTCGGGTTAGAATGGATAAAAGGAGGTACTTCTTCACCCAAAGGGTGATTAACATGTGGAATTCACTGCCACAGGAGGTGATGGCAGTTACAAGCATAGCCACCTTCAAGAGGGGGTTAGATAAAAATATGGAGCAGAGGTCCATCAGTGGCTATTAGCCACTGTGTGTATATATAAATTTTTTGGCCACTGTGTGACACAGAGTGTTGGACTGGATGGGCCATTGGCCTGATCCAACATGGCTTCTCTTATGTTCTTTTGTGTGACACAGAGTGTTGGACTGGATGGGCCATTGGCCTGATCCAACATGGCTTCTCTTATGTTCTTTTGTGTGACACAGAGTGTTGGACTGGATGGGCCATTGGCCTGATCCAACATGGCTTCTCTTATGTTCTTTTGTGTGACACAGAGTGTTGGACTGGATGGGCCATTGGCCTGATCCAACATGGCTTCTCTTATGTTCTTTTGTGTGACACAGAGTGTTGGACTGGATGGGCCATTGGCCTGATCCAACATGGCTTCTCTTATGTTCTTTTGTGTGACACAGAGTGTTGGACTGGATGGGCCATTGGCCTGATCCAACATGGCTTCTCTTATGTTCTTTTGTGTGACACAGAGTGTTGGACTGGATGGGCCATTGGCCTGATCCAACATGGCTTCTCTTATGTTCTTTTGTGTGACACAGAGTGTTGGACTGGATGGGCCATTGGCCTGATCCAACATGGCTTCTCTTATGTTCTCATGCAAATGTGTTCCTGCTGGTCTTTTTCTACCAAAAAAAGCCCTACGCAAAACAATGGTGATGGCAGGGGGTGTGGCCTAATATGTAAATGAGTCCTGCTGGGCTTTTTCTACCAAAAAAAAAAAGCTCTGCACAAAACAATGGTGATGTCCGGGGGGGGGGGGGTTGACCTGATATACAAATGAGTTCCTGCTGGACTTTTTCTGCCAAAAAAAGCCCTGTGTAACCTGATTTTCTTTACTTAGCTTCATGCAGAGAAGGATTCCTGTAGCCGTTTAGCTTCTGAGACCCTGACAAATTCCCTTCCTTCATTTCTGCTGACACCTTGTGGGTATTAGAAATGGAGCAATCGGCTCCCGTGAGTCTTCCCTCCATAGTTCATCACAATTTTTTGTATCTTTGTGTCTTTATTCTTACTTACTTGCACTATTTTAGACATCCTTTAAAAAAAAAAAAGATAGGCCATATCTGTATCTTTCTCCATACCTTTTTGGTTTTATGATGGTGGTTAAGCCACTTGCGGGTGAGTTCTAAGTCTCTGATAAATTCTTCTAGCAAAATTTGACATGGTAAAAGTGAGAGAATTCCATCCACTACTTAGAGGGTGGCAACCCTGTTTTTTTTTTGGGGGGGGGGGGCGTTCTTGGGAGTGAATCTTGTTCAAATTACTCTATATTTCAACCAGTCGTTTATTACAGCCGTAGATCAGCAGAATAAAACATATATTAACAAAATCATTATAAGAATATATATTCAGTCTTATATGATGTATAAAAAGAGCATTTATGTTTGGCTAAATCAGGGGTGGCCAAACTCGCTTAACGGAAGAGGCACACAGAATAAACGTCAGATGTTTGAGAGCCACAAGACATGAACGTCAGATGTCTGAGAGCCACAAGGCAGACAGGAAAGGAGGGAGGGTAGAAAGAAAGCAAGAGCCCCATGGTGCAGAGTGTTAAAGCTGCAGTACCGCAGGCGAAGCTCTACCCACGACCTGAGTTCGATCCCAGCAGAAGCTGGGTTCAGGTAGCTGGCTTGAGGTTGACTCAGCCTTCCATCCTTCCGAGGTCAATAAAATGAGTCCCCAGCTTGCTGGGGGGAAAGTGGAGATGACTGGGGAAGGTAATGGCAAACCATCCCATAAAAAGTCTGCCATGAAAACGTTGTGAAAGCAACGTCACCCCAGAGTCAGAAACAACTGGTGCTTGCACAGGGGACTACCTTTATTTTTACCTTTTCTTTCTTTTCTTTTTTTTAAGAAAGAGAGCAATTTTAACTTTAAATGCATTCTCCAAGTTGCTGGCTGGCTTGGCTTGCCTTTTCCAAGTTGGCTGACTAGGTGGTGGAGGCTTCAGGAGCCACACAAAGAGCCACAGTTCGGCCACCCCTGGGATAGATCAACCCTGTACTTTGATAGATTCTGGCAGGTGCACAGAATCTTGGAGACTCTATCCAAGGGTCCAAATTCAGAGGGGGGAGAGGAGGTGGTGGAGGAGGAGGAGTTGGTTTTATACCCTGTCCTTCACTAGTCAGAGGAGTCTTGGAGCAGCTTACAATCATCTTCCCTTCCTTCCCCTCAACAAACACTCTGTGAGGCAGGTGGGGCTGAGAGAGCTCCAAGAGAACTGTGAGTGGCCCAAGGTCACCCAGCTGGCTTTACGTGGAGGAGTGGGGAATCAAACCTAACTCTCCAGATTAGAGTCTGCCACTCTTAACCGCTATGCCAAACTGGCGTATATCCTCCCCTGATTTCCCTGGAGTTTTGTTGGATAGGTGTGTGAAAAGGATCCAGGAGTCTCAGCAGTCCATACATTGAACATGAGTCAGTGGTGTGACGCAGCGGCTAAAAAGGCAAATGCGATTTTGGGCTGTATCAACAAAAGTGTAGTGTCCAGATCACGCAAAGTGATGTTATCACTTTACTCTGCTCTGGCTAGCCCTCATCTGGAATATTGTGTTCAGTTTGGGGAACCACAATTTAAGAAGAATATAGACAACTAGGAATGGGGCCAGAGGGGGGGGGTGATAAAGATGGTGAGGGGTCTGGAGATCAAGTCCTATATCTCCTGGCTCCACACCCCCAAGTCCCCGGCAATGTTCTCTCTCTAAGCTGCAGTCTTGTGAGCAAAAATTATACCTTGTGAGCTACTGGCACGAAAGTTGTGAGCTACTGCATAAATTATCATGCTCTGGGGCCATCTTTCCTGAGCTGAGACAAAAATGTGTGAGCTGTAGGCTAAAAATCTGTGAGCTAGCTCATGCTAACTCAGCTTAGAAGGAACACTGGTCCCCAGATATTTCTTGAGTCAGGCCGGCAACCCTACCCCAGTAATTCTTTGCCTACTGGGCTATGCAACTGTTCCCCTTAGGTTGCCAATCCCCATGTGGGGGCAGGGGATTCTCCAGTTTGGAGGCCCTACCCCCGCTTCAGGGTCATCAGAAAGTGGCGAGGGGTGTGTGTGGAAAATTTCTGCTGGGCGTTTCATTATTCCCTACAGAGACCGATTCCCATAGGGTATAATGGAGAATTGATCTACTGGTATCTGGGGCTCTAGGGGGGGCTGCTTTTTGAGGTAGAGGTACCACATTTGCAGCATAGCATCCAATGCCTCTCCCCAAAATACCCTCCACATTTCAAAAGAATTGGACCAGGAGGTCCAATTCTATGAGCTCCAAAAGAAGGTGCCCTCAATGGGCACTCAGTGAAATTGCTGACTCGTGGGCACTCAATGAAATTGATGAGCAGTCGGGTTAGAACGGATAAAAGGAAGTCCTTCTTCACCCAAAGGGTGATTAACACATGAAATTCACTGCCACTGGAGGTGGCGGCGGCTACAAGCATAGCCAGCTTCAAGAGGGGATTAGATCAACATATGGAGCAGAAGTCCATCAGTGGCTATTAACCACAGCATATAGTTGGAACTCTCTGTTTGGGGCAAGTGATGCTCTGTATTCTTGGTGCCTGGTGGGGGGGCACAGTGTGAGGGCTTCTAGTGTCCTGGCCCCACTGGTGGACCTCCTGATGGCACCTGTTTTTTTTTCCCACCGTGTGACCCAGAGTTTTGGACTGGATGGGCCATTGGCCCGATCCAACATGACTTCTCTTATGTTCTTATGTCTAGGGCAGAGAGGCTCTGTATTCTTGGTGCTTGGGAGGGGTCACAGTGGGAGGGCTTCTAGTGTCCTGGCCCCACTGATGGACCTCCTGATGGTGCCTGGTTTTTTTGGCCACCGTGTGACCCAGAGTGTTGGACTGGATGGGCCATTAGCTGATCCAACATGACTTCTCTTATGTTCTTATGTCTGGGGCAGAGATGCTCTGTATTCTTGGTGCTTGGGAGGGGTCACAGTGGGAGAGCTTCTAGTGTCCTGGCCCCACTGATGGACCTCCTGATGGCACCTGGGTTTTTTGGCCATTGTGTGACCCAGAGTGCTGGACTGGATGGGCCATTGGCCTGATCCAGCTTGGCTTCTCTTACGTTCTTATCTGCCCCCATCCATTATTCCCAATGGAGGGAAGGCATTTAAAAGGTGTGCAGTCCTTTTAAATGTGATGGCCAGAACTCCCTTTGGAGTTCAGTTCTGCTTGTCACAACCTGACTCCACCTCCAAAGTCCCCTGGCTCCACCCCCAAAGTCCCCAGATTTTTCTTGAATTGGACTTGGCAACCTTAGTTCCCCTCTTCCTTTTTGGAGTCTACTAACTTGTGGTTGGAGCTGGAAGGAAGGAGTGCTTTGTTGCTTCGGTCCGGCTCTTGTATCCTCTGATCAGGCTGCTTTACGGAGCGCGGTCTAAAAATAGGACTCCCAAAAGGCACTCCGTTTGGTATCTAGGCCAGAAAAAAATTATTGGCAACTGCTGCAGATTTTAATTGCCTTCTTGCAGCCTGCAGTGGCCCTAATTGGCGCAGCTTTGCAGTTAATTCTGCGGGTATCTGAACTCCTCTGTCCTTTCCCTCTCGAGCTTTGGGACCTCCTCACTGCCTTGGGTTGTAACACAGGAAAAGATCAGGGCAGCTTTTTAGTCAAGCACCAACTGGTGCTGTTCGAAAGTCCTCTTAACTGCCCAAGAAAACCAAACCTACCGGAGGTCCCTGCCTGTCCGTCGCATGACCACCTGCGGTATGGGAAGCATGGGGGTCTGCCTTGCCAGAGGATGGAGCACTGTCAGGTTGCAAACCTCCAGGGGGGGGGGGGGGGCTGGAGATCTCCCGCCTGCCTGAATTGCTTACTTATTTATTACTTATTGAAGAACAACTGAGGAACACTCCTGGATCAGACCAGTGAAGGTCCATCTAGTCCAGCATCCTGTCTCACACAGTGGCCAACCAGTTCCTCTGGAGGGCCAACAACAGGGCATGGAGGCCGAGGCCTTCAACAGAACATCAGAAGAGTCCTGCTGGATCAGACCAGTGAGGGCCCATCTAGTCCAGTCTCTTGTCTCACACAGTGGCCAACCAGTTCCTCTGGAGGGCCAACAACAGGGCACAGAGGCCGAGGCCTTCATAAGAACATCAGAAGAGCCCTGCTGGATCAGACCAGTGGTCCATCTACTCCAGCATCCTGTCTCACACAGTGGCCAACCAGTTCCTCTGGAGGGCTAACAATGGGGGACAGAGCCCAGGACATTCCTCTGATAAGAACATGAGAAAAGTTCTGCTAGATCAGACCAGTGGTCCATCTAGTTCAGCATCCTAGAGGCATAGAGGCTGAGGCCTTCATAAGAACATCAGAAGAGCCCTGTTGCATCAGACCAGTGGTCCATCTCGTCTAGCATCCTGCCTCACACAGTGGCCAATCAGTTCCTTTGGACGGCCAACAACAGGGCATAAAGGCCAAGGCCATCCCCCGATGTTGCTTCCTGGCTGTGGGATTCAGAGGATTAGTGCCTCTAGAGTAGCAACCGGGGAGTCCGATGGTAATCCTGGAGAAGCTGGTTCTGGCTCTCAGTTGCCAGTTCTAACCAATTGTCATCCTCAGTCCCATTAAGTCGAATGAGACACCAGAGTCTGCTGAAATTCCTAGGAGTTCTGTCCACTGATTTTTGCATAGCACCTCCCCATTTCTTTCCCCTTGTGCTTTCATCCCTTCCCTTCCACCCACTCCAGATCAAACAACTACAGCTTTTGCAGATCAATTAGGCAAATGCATGCTAATCTTCATAAAGCACCACTCCTATCACAGCTGGGATGCATGTCTTGGAAGGTTTCCTTGTTTGGCTGCGTGGGCAACCGGGATGCCGGTCGACAGCGGCTTTTAGAAAACACCAAAGCTGTGGCGCTTCCCTGATGTTACAGGGTTTTAATCTGTCTGGTACATTTTTATCCCGTCCACCCTTCAAGGAGTTTGGGGCAGCATAGAATTTATCCTCAGAACGACCCTGCAAGGTAGGTATGGTTGCCAGCCTCTCCTTTGGGTTGCTAAGCTAAGCCTAGCCACTGACTATGGGTTGTGGGCGGGGATACATTGGGGGCATCACAGATAGGATGGCATCACTTCCAGGGAAAAGAGGAAGTGACGGTAGGTAGCTCTAGGAATTGCCGGGGTGCGGTCATACGTCACATTAAAAGCGGGTGTGTAGCGCTCAAATTTGAACCGCTGAATATTGATTCGATGCAGGGCCGTTCAGACGAGCATCCAAGAATGCGACTCATTCTGTTGTTGAGCGATCAGACATCCAATACTATCATGCTCTTTTCTTGGAGCATTTGTGATCAGATGGTGATTTCTGGGAGGGGGGGTTTCATTGAACATGCGCCCAACTGTTTGGAGGTGGGAAATCAAACGTTGCTTCAGAGGAGGGGGGGGGAAGTTTCCGGAATTAACGTTGCGGATTCAAACCAGGGAACTGCCAGGAATTACTTTCCTAGAAATTGGCAGTGACAATGATATCTGGAAATCCTCAACATTGGAAAAAAAGATTTTTTTCCTGTTCTGAATAGTGGGATAATGTCCCCCTCCACCCGATCCTGTGTTGATCGGAGAAGCAGAAGTGTCACCTCAGATTCCCAGATGATCTGGCTGCTGGGGCTTTAAAAAAAAAAAAAAGGTGGGAGGGGCGGTAAACATTCCAAGGGGCAGTATCGCGCATGAGCTGTCCAAACAGGAAAAAGTCGATCTTGTGCCGCTTTTTTGAAAAAGGGTTAGGACTTTCTGCGCTATCTAATTAATGGGGCATTGATCCGCAGCAAGCCGGGATGACCCTCGATTGCCAGATGTGGATGTCTGGACAAACACTTTTAATCCGTCAGCGAGACAGAGCTGTGTCGCCACTAATGGTACATCTGTCTGCACCCCTGGAAAATCTATGGTTCTTAGAACTGCCCACCATCACTCTTGGGTTTTCTGGAATGCCTGTGATGCCACAGGTTTGTTTTTCTGTCCCCGGCTTGCTGACTGCTTCAAGTGGCAACAGGCAATGGTGACCCTAGTTCCCGTAGAGAAAATGGCTGCTTTGAAAGGTGGAATCTATTTTTTTTTATTTTATAGAAGAAGATGATGATAGTGGATTTATATCCTGCCTACCACTCCAAATCTCAGAGTCTCAGAGCGGCTCATAATCTCCTTTACCTCCCCCCCCACAAGAGACACCCTGTGAGGTGGGTGGGGCTGAGAGAGCTCTGACAAAAGCTGCCCTTTCAAGGCCAACCTCTGCCAGAGCTATGGCTGACCCAAGGCCATTCCAGCGGGTGCATATGGAGGAGTGGGGAATCAAACCCAGTTCTCCCAGATAAGAGTCTGCACACTTCACCACCACACCAAACTGACTCTGGAAGAGGCTCTGAAATACAACCAGAGGCCGGCGTGCAGCCCCCACCCCTCCATGGCCTTGCAGCCTCCCCGCTCCGTCTCTCCTCGCGGCCGTACAGCCTTCCCGCCCCTGTGCAGCCTCTTCTTTGTGCTCCTGAATCTCTGTAGTCTGCTGTGCAGCGATCTTCCTTGAATTTTTTCCGGATCATTCTAAGTTGATAGTGGGACTGGAAGCGCTATAGTCAACAGGAGCGGTGTGGTGGGATACGGCAGGGGTCCCCAACTCACAGTCCGCTGACCGGTCCACAGCCTGTTAGCAACCGGGCCGCCCCGCCCCCCCCCCCCCCGTGGCCCTGTGCAGCCTCGCCGCCCCGCCCCCCTTGCGGTGCCTCCACCACCCTGTTTCTATTATTTTAAGGCTGGGGGGCAGGGAGGCTGCAGGGCCGTGAGGAGGGGTGGGGAGGCTGCGCGTGCCATGGGGGGAGGCGAATTTGGTATTCCCACCCTGCCGACCCCGGGACCGTGGTGGGCGGGCCGGCCCTGGTGCCAGTCCCTGGTACCCCAAAGGCTGAGGACGACTAAGATATGGCCATTAATAATAATAATAATAAATTTTATTTGTATCCCGCCCTCCCCGCCAAGGCGGCTCAAGGCGGCTAACAGCATCTATACATGTACAACAATAGGTAATAGATAAAACTTAGTTAACAATAAAAACATCTAAACATTATAAAAACCCATTAATAATTAAAAAAAATTAAAATTCACAGTTTGAGTTAAATTAATCTGGCAGCATAATAATATTCTGACGCTGGTGCCTGCCAGTTTAAGTATCTATACTGACGAGAATCTTGAGACACGGCTACGCTAGGTCCTAATTCAGTAGCCGGCATACACTTGTTTAAAGAGGACCGTTTTGCAGGCCCTGCGGAATTGGTCGAGATTCCGCAGGGCCCGCAGCTCCTCTGGGAGCTGATTCCATAGGACCGGGGCCGCAGCTGAAAAGGCCCGCACTCTGGTGTTTTGCAGCTTGACTTCTCTCGGTCCAGGGATAATCATTTTGTTTTTCCCAACTGATCTCAGTGCCCTCTGGGGTTCATATGGGGAGAGACGGTCCCTCAGGTAGGCTGGTCCTCGGCCATATAAGGCTTTAAAGGTAATAACCAACACTTTGTACTGGACTCGGTATGCAATTGGTAACCAGTGCAGTTCGCGCAGCCCTAGCCGTATGTGCTCCCATTTCGGGAGCCCTAACAGTAGCCTGGCTGCCGCGTTCTGCACCAGCTGCAGTTTCCGGGTCCGGCACAAAGGTAGCCCCAAGTAGAGGGCATTACAGTAGTCCAATCTTGAGGTGACCGTTGCGTGGATCACTGTTGCGAGGTCGCGACGCTTCAGGTAGGGGGCCAACTGCCTTGCCCGCCTCAGATGGAAGAAGGCTGACTTGGCAGTGGCTGCTATCTGGGCCTCCATTGATAATGAAGGCTCCAGCAAAACACCCAGACTCTTTACCTGGCGCGCTGGTTTCAATGGCGCGCCATCGAGAGCTGGGAGAGCTATTTCCCCTCCTAGAGCGCCGCGGCCCACACAAAGGACCTCTGTCTTCGCTGGGTTCAGCTTCAGCCCACTCAACTTGAGCCACATCGCAACCGCCTGTAGAGCCCGATCCAGGTTCCCTAGGGCGGAGTCGGGCCGGCCGTCCATTAGCAGATAGAGCTGGGTGTCATCTGCGTATTGATGGCAACCCAGCCCGAACCTCCGGGCAATCTGGGCAAGGGGGCGCATGTAGATGTTGAATAACATTGGGGAAAGAACTGCCCCCTGAGGCACACCACAATCTAGTGTGTGTCTCCGGGAGCGCTCGCCCCCAATGGCCACCCTTTGTCCCCGACCTGAGAGGAAGGAGGAGAGCCATTGCAAGGCTAACCCCCTAACCCCAATGTCGGAGAGGCGACGTCTTAGCAACTGATGGTCGACTGTATCAAATGCCGCCGGCAGGTCTAATAACATCAGTACCGCAACGCCGCCGCGATCCAGTTGCCGCTGGAGGTCATCTGCCAATGCGACCAGCACCGTCTCCGTCCCATGGCCCGGCCGGAAACCAGACTGACATGGGTCAAGGATGGAAGTGTCATCTAGGAACCTCTGTAGCTGCGACGCCACTGCCCTCTCAATGATTTTACCTAAAAATGGTAAATTAGACACCGGTCGGTACATTTTTTTAGGAGAGGGCGAACCAGCGCCTCTTTCAGGGGCGCCGGGAAATGCCCCTCAGTGAGGGATCTATTTATGATGTCCCGTAAAGGACATCTGAGCTCCCTCTGGCAGCTCAGATGTCCTTTACGGTTGGGGGGTATGAGGTTGGGTTTCGGAGGTTGGGTTGCCAACATGAAATCTCCAGCTCATAGCAGGTGATGTAGAAGACTTTTGTGTAAGAACCTGGAAAGCCTCTGCCAGTCTGAGTACACAAGAACGAGCTTCTACTTTTTGGAGGAGGGGGCGCGGATTGGAGAGGACAGTTATATTTTTTGCATTGGCGCAGAGTGGTAAAGCTGCAGTACTGGAGTCTGAGCTCTCTGCTCACGACCTGAGTTCGTTCCTGGCCAAAACTGGGTTCCGGTAGCTGGCTTGAGGCTGACTCAGCCTTCCATCCTTCTGAGGTCGTTAAAATGAGTACCCAGCTTGCTGAGGGGAAAGTGTAGATGACTGGGGAAGGCGATGGCAAACCACCCCTTAGAAATTCTGCTGCGAAAACATCATGATGCAATGTCACCCCATAGTAATGACCCGGTGCTTGCTCAGGGGACTACCTTTATCTTTAAAGGAAGAAATAGCATGACTGGACAACAGACTGGACAACGAGGGGCAAAAAGGGAGAGAGAAAAGTGAAAATAAAGCTGAGAATTTGTGTCATGTCTGTTTAGCAGGGCAGAGAGAGAACCAGAGTGGTTTAGTGGCTAGAGTGCAGAACTAAGATCTGGGTTCAGATCCTCATTCTGCCATGGCCCTTGGACCAGTCCACTCTCTCTCAGACTACTTCACAGGGTTGTTGTGAAGATAAAGCAGAGGAGGAGAGAACGGGGTTGTGTGCTGCTCTGCGTCTCCCCTGAGGACAGAAGTGAGGTATAAATACATAGGCTTTTTCCAGGGCCTTTTTTTTTTTAAAGCAGGAACGCACAGGAACCCAGTTCAACTGGCTTGGCATCAGGGGTGTGGCTTAATATGCAAACAAGTTCCTGCCAGGCTTTTCCTACACAAAAAGCCCTGTGTGGAACAATGGTGCCATCAGGGGATGTGGCCTAATATGCAAATCAGCTCCTGCTGGGCTTTTTATACCAAAAGCCCTTTGTGAAACAATGGTGACCTTAGGGGTGTGCCCTAATATGCCAATGAGTTCCTGCTGGGCTTTTTCCTTAAAAAAAAAACCCTGGTTTTTTTTTGTTAGTTTGTTTAAATAAGTATGTCAGTAATAAGAAAAGGGCAGAGATTTGGGTAATGGGATTTGTTGCGGCCGCAAAGTAAAATCGTAAGATGAGTCAATTTCTACAGTTTCTACAGTTTCCCTGTTGACTGGAATTGTCATTTGCTGACTGGCAAAAACTAATTCGCTGTCTAATTCAGCTAGCAGCAATTTTGCAATTCACCGACGATGCTAATTTCTCGCTTTGAGATCAGTCCTCAGTTCATAATCAGTGTCGCTTTCTTGCAAAAACCCTTCCGTTGATCTCTTATTTAAGTTCAGCTTTTGCTGACTGGGAGCAAAAACGCCAGGCAGGATTAAGAGACTGAAATGGCTGACTCCAGCTAACAGCCCCTTTATATTTAGGGGAGATTGGCATGCAGAATTATAGCTGTATTGGGCACTGGGGTTTTCCTCTGCGATGTCAACTCCGTTAAAATCTTTTAAATATTTAACAGACACTCTCTGGCATCTTGAGTGCATTTCCTCTATTTGATAAGAGCTTGCATTTTCGTAAGTCGCACCAACTTTTGAAAATAAAATTTAAGGGGGGGGGGACTTGGAAAAGAGCCAAATTGCTACCATGTGATTCCAATTTCCAAGAGTTTATAAAAAAGAGCCTTGTAACCTCTTGGAGGAATGGCTACATCAGGGGTGTGTGGCCTAATATGCAAAGGAGCTCCTGCTAGAATTCCACCCCTGAGCATAATAAAATATAATACAGCATAACATATTGTAAATAATCAAGTAATTCTAAAACATGAAAATCTAGTCTACAAACTCAGATGCAGTTCTCAGACAAACAAGTACAAAGAGGATATAATACATGAAATTGAAGGGTTCAAATGCTCAGTCAAAAGTAGATCATTGAAGCATAGAATGGATTAGATGGTAAAAACTCATTATCCATTAAATATGAAATAACAGGAAACCAAGGTTGAATTATTGTTTTTTTATACAATTGTGGCAAAGAGTAATTAAGGGAAAAGGTTAGTTGACTTTGTATGAAGTAGTCCCAGATTTCAATATGCCAGGTATGAATTGTGAGAGCATTATTAGCTTTCCACTTAGCAGCAGTTTGTGTCTTCGTTCCAGCTTGTCTATATCCTTCATAAAATGTGGTGCCCAAAACTGAACACAATACTCCAGGTGAGGTCTTACCAGAGCAGAGTAAAGCGATACCATCACATCACGTGATCTGGACACTATACTTCTGTTGATACAGCCCAAAATTGGATTTGCCTTTTTAGCCACCGCATCACACTGTTGACTCATGTTCAGCGTATGATCCACTAAGACCCCTTTTCGCACATACTACGGCTAAGACAAGTCTCCCCCATCCTATAACCATGCATTGGATTTTTCCTATTTAAATGCAGAACTTTACATTTATCCCTGTTAAAATTCATTTTATTGCTTTTATTCCAGTTTTCCAGTTGTCAAGGTCATCCTGTATCCTGTTTCTGTCTTCTTCTGTGTTTGCAACCCCTCCCAATTTAGTATCATCTGCATTCCCTCTAGTCCTTCATCCAAATCATTGATAAAGATGTTGAACAAAACAGGTCCCAGGACAGATCCTTGAGGCACTCCACTTGTCATTCCTCTCCAAGAAGATGAGGAACCATTCACAAGCACTCTTTGGGTGCGATCTGTCAACCAGTTACAGATCCACCTAACGGTAACGGGATCCAAACTACATTTTACCAACTTGTCAACAAGGATAGTATGTGGAACCTTAACAAAAGCCTTACCGAAATCAAGATAGACGATGTCTAGAACATTCCCCTGATCCAGCAAGGTAGTCACTTTCTCAAAAAAAGAGACCTGGTTAGTCTGACATGACTTGTTCTTGAGAAACCCATGCTGGCTCTTAATAATTGCATCCATTCTTTCTAAATGTTCCAGGACCGACTGTTTTGATTATTTGTTCTAAAACTTTTCCAGGTATAGACGTCAAACTGACAGGTCAGGAGTTCCCATCTTTTTCCAGACTGTGGCCACCTTTGAAATTCCAACACAGCAGAATGGGTACAGGCACAAAATAGCTGCCATAGGAGGTGGAGCCAAACACAAAGTGGTTGTTGCAGCATCCTTTCAGTCACACAGTGAAGATCCATGGGCTGTGTCAGCAACTTCTACCAAAATGCAGGGTTGCCAAGTCCAACTCAAGAAATATCTGGGGACTTTGGGGGGTGGAGCTAGGAAACTTTGGGGGTGAAGCCAGGAGCAAGGGTGTGACAAGCACAACTGGACTCCAAAAGGAACACTGGCAATCACATGCTCCTTTTAAATGCCCTCCTTCCATTGGAAATGATGGAGGATAGGGTCAACTTCTTTGGGGGCTCATTGGACCCCGTGGTCCAAACTTTTTGAAACTTGGTGAGTGTTTTTGAGGAGAGGCACTGGATACTATACTCAGATTTTGGTGCCGCTACCTCAAAATACAGCCCCTCTGGAACCCCAGATACCTATGGATCCATTATACCTTTTGGGAATCGATCTCTATTTGGAGAACCCAGTGATTCCGTTTTAGCTTTGAACTTTGAGTCTGTGTAACAAATTATCGAAATCGGGTTCCATTTTAACAGCCTGATTAACTGAAGAAGACCAGTATTGAAACATCTCGAAATCTAGAGGAGACATCTTATGAAGGCTGTAAGGATTTCCTGGCCCCTCCGTTTGAAAGAATTCCACAAGACGTTATGAATTATGAACTTAGTTTATTGGAGGAAGGATTTCTGAAAATCCCTCTGTTGCTTGTTAATCATTTGTAAACTTTTCTGGGGGGAAGAAACTGGAAATGGGTGTTGATTTTTGTATGGACCGGTTTAAAGTTGTATATAGGATAAATCATATATAAGGACTGGAGTATACTCGTTGTTTTTCAGTGGTATTCTACCTGCTTTGCCCACCCGGGGATTGGCGACCCTACCAAAATGTCATGTTAAAAAATCTGCCCAGCTAAATCTCCTTCGGCCCCTCAGAAGCGTTGCTAGGCAACAGCGCCTCCTGGCCTCTCCCATTTTCTAAAAACACTCAGCACGAGGAAAGGTGGTGGCAAACACCATCATGCCCATGGGTACCCCTTTGCAGACCCTTGCAGGGTTGCCAAGCCCAATTCAAGAAATATTTGGGGGTGGAGCCAGGTTGTGACATGCATGATGGAATTCCAAAGGGAGCTCTAGCCATCACATTTAAAGGGACCGCACACCTTTTAAATGCCTTCTTTCCATTGGAAATAACGAAGGATAGGGGCACCTTCTTTTGGGGCTCATAGAATTGGACCCCTTGTCCAATTCTATGCTGAAAATGTGGGGCCACTATCTCAAAAAACAACCTCCCCGAGCCCCAGATATCACGGATCAATTCTTCATTATACCCTATGGGAATCTGTCTCCATGGGGAATAATGGGGTGCCCAGCAGACATTCCCCCCTTCTGATGACCCTGAAGTGGGGGGAGGGCCTCTGAACCAGGGGATCCCCTGCCCCCACCTGGGGATTGGCAACCCTAGACCCCTGGCGTAGGCGTTGGCAGCAGAAATGGAATACATTTCCATTGATTTTGTGGATTCCCTTCCCTCTCAAAGGATGCTGGGAACTGTCCTTGACGGTGGCGCCGCTCTAACGTTCTGTTAGAGATCTGCAGCTCCCCTTACGGAGCCCCATCTCCGTGAGACGAAATGTATTTTTAAAACCAGGGTGTTGTGTTGGACTTCCCCGTTTGTCTTTGCTTCGTCCCAGAGGACAACTGTAAATCCATCATCTTCCAAAGACAGATGTTTGCTGACAAGGGGGGAAGCTCAGCGAGCCAGTTGGCTTCACAGATTTTGCCTGCACCACTTGCAAAACACCGAATTTATTCTTATCAGTGCATGCCAGGAAGACAAAAGGACTCTTTCTAAATAGGAAACCGTAATAGAATCGCTTAACTATGCTTGAGGCGCACTATGCTCCTATCAGGGAGATATTATTGTCTGTAGGATGAATATCTTAGGCTCTCCTCCACTTGCAGTGCCCGCCTGTTCATAGCATCATAGAGTTGGAAGGGACCTCCAGGATCATCTAGTCCAACCCCCTGAACAATGCAGGAAATTCACAAATGCCACCCCCTAAATTCACAGGATCCTCATTGCTGTCAGATGGCCATCTAGGACATTCAGCTGCTGACCTAAGAAGAAGAAGAAGATATTGGATTTATATCCTGCCCTCCGCTCCGAAGAGTCTCAGAACAGCTCACAATCTCCTTTACCTTCCTCCCCCCTCTGTTGTGGGGGAGGAAGGGAAAGGAGATTGTGAGCCGCTCTGAGAGTCTTCGGAGTGGAGGGCAGGATATAAATCCAATATCTTCATCTACCTCTCAGGGTGTCTGTTGTGGGGGAGGAAGGTTGTGGGGAATCAAACCCGGTTCTCCCAGATAAGAGTCCGCACACTTAACCACTACACCAGGGGGCGTGGCGTCGCACGCATAGGGAATGGACGCCTGAAAACAGAGCTCCTTACTTACCCCTGCCAAATCCACTTAAGCAAGCGCCCAGCGTTGTTGTTTGTTTTCTTTTCTTTCTTTAATTAGTATGGGAACAGTAGATGGTCAAAAATCCAGATCAAAAAGAAATTCAAGGAACTCTGTTAAAGACTATTTTCCAAAAAAGCCCAAGGCTAAGGCCTCAGGAAAAGCAAGCAGCCCTGCAAGCAAGATGGCGTCGGAAGGAGGGGAAAACACAGCAGCAGACCTAGCTTCATTTCGTTCTGAGGTAATGGAGGCTTTTCAAAAACTGGAACAAAATATGACTGACAAAATATCTGCCATGATCCAGCCCCTTTCTGCTCAATTGGAGGGTTTCAAAACGTCCTTAGAGAAGGTGGCAGAGACGGCAGATTCTGCTTTTAACATGGCAAGTGCTGTGCAGGAGGACTCTCAGTATTTTTATAAAAGAGATGAATGGGCCACTGATAAAATTATTGCACTTGAGAACCAACTGAAATTGGGGAATGTTAAAATTCGTGGGCTCCCCGAGAATTCTGCCTCCCCCTCTGATTTAAAAACTCTTATAGTCTCCTGGTTATCGAAGGCATTGGGTTTTTCTGACTCTGATCTCTGTGCCCTGGAAACAGTATATAGAATTGGCCCATTGCGCAGACAGAAAACTTCGTTGCCTAGGGACATTTTAGTCCGTTTCTCTTCTGCCTCAGTGAAATCCAAGTTGCTGCAAAAAGCCCGGGCTATAAATCCTCTTCTGCTAGGAGATTACAACGTCCAAATTCTACAGGATTTGTCTTCTGAAACCTTGCAAAGGCGGAAAAATTTGAAGCCAATTATAGAAATCCTGAACAGGGAAAACATCAGATATCGATGGGTTGCTTCGTACAAGCTGCAAGTTACAGTGCAGGATCAGTCATTTGTAGCTGCAGATCTCGACTCAGGCCTATGCATGCTCCGCGATATGAATCTTCCTGTTCCCACCGGCCTTCTGGAAGCAGCCTCACATGTTCATTCAATAACTTCAGATACTAGATGGCGTCGTGTGCCTTTGAACCGTCCTGATCGGCCTGTTTCTTCTAGAAGCTAAATGCTGGAACTGTTGCTATGCAGAAATCTCCCCCCCCCTTTTTTTTTTTTTTTTGTTGAGGATTCCTGGCGTCCTTTTCCCCCTGACATATAAGCTTTGCCTACCGAACTGCTGACTTATAAGCTTTGCCTACGTGGTGCTTATGAAGCAGTGTTTATATATGAAATTGGGGGGTTCCCCCCCTTTTTTTTTCCCCCCTTGTTATTTATATTTTTTTGAAAGCAATGTTATGAATGTGAGGGAGTTATTAATTTAAATCAACTCATTAAAGGAAATCTTCTTGGTTGATTGGGTATGCATGATTGGAAGAGTGGAGTGACTTGGAATATATGGTTTAAAAAGTAAGTGGAAGTAGGTGTTTGAATGGGGAGGCTGGGTGACGAGAGAGGGTGTGGGAGTGAGTGAGAGAGTGAGAGAGAGTGAGAGGGGGGGTAGATCTGAGTGAGAAACTTGAATAGTATGATCAGGGCTTTATATCAATATACTTCTTTCTACTGTGAGTTAATGAAGTGTCAGGTCCTTTTCCCTTCCTTTGTGAATTCTTGAATGGAAATGAGTGTGTGAGACAGAGGGTTGGTAGGGAATGTATGTGTGTGTCAGTTTGTGCCGTATGATATTATGAGGGTTTGGAAATTTGTTTCCCTTACTATCACATCTCCCTACATAGGCTTATAAGAGGCTGAAGGATAGTTGGTGGGGAGTGTTTGGGGAGATCAGTATTTAATAGTGTTCACAATTCTGTTTAAAGTTTCATTGTATTTTTATCATAGTGTCTTAAGTCTCACTATAACTTTGTGATCGAGATCCGATGCTGTTACACATGGTATATTAGTTTGCCTGTACTTATCTTTAATTCACTAATCTGAGTTGATAAAAGGCACAGATTTTATTATATGTAGCTTTCTAGGCATTTTAGCCTTGATTCAATCAGCTTTGTGTGGCCTTTCATTATAAAACTCTCTATACATTCGGCTCTGTTATTTTGTTTATAAATTTTAATTTTGCTGGGTTGATATTGTTAAATATAAGCATTTTTGGCAGAGAGGGAGAATGGAGAACTTCGGTTTTTTTTAAATAGCTCCATTTGGTAGTTGTTGCTAGTTGTGTGGTGTCTTCAGCAAGGAAGACTTCCGCTTCAAATTTAACCTTTTAAGTAAGTAGTTGTTGTTTTCCCAAGTTTGGGTTAACAGAGTTGGAGGGTGAGTTAGTGGCTAGTGTCTGTTAATGCTAGACCACTGGTGTTGGTTATGGTTTTTTGTTTTTGTTATGGGCAGCATAACTGTATTGAATTATTATGGTTTTAGCTGGAAGTTTTTTAAAGCCTTTGATTTGAAATCTGTCCTCATACCTTTGAAATTTGATCTACAGGATTCATCTCGAGCTATCCTGGTGGCACCTGGGTTAAATGCTATAAATTGTAATAATTTTGATAACCTTGGTTTTTTCCTCTTTCAATTATGGCAGAGTGCCACTTGAAATTTCTTTCTCTAAACTGTAACGGGCTAAATAATTTAATTAAGAAAAAACGGGTTGCCTCTGCCATCTCTCGTCAGAAACCAGATATAATTTTTTTGCAAGAAACTCACCTTAAGGGTAACCAGCCCAGGGTCTTCCAGTCCAAATTTTTTGCTCATCAATTTCAAGCTTATGGGTCTTCCAAAGCAAGAGGTGTGGCCATCCTAATAGGTAAATCAGTCCAATTCACTTTTGAAAATTCCTCAATTGACCCTAGGGGTCGGTATATTTTTATCAATGGGGTCTTTAATGGTAGCCCTTATACTCTGGCATCGGTGTATGCTCCAAATGATGGGCAAATTGCATTTATTAAAGATACGTTGTCACAACTTCAAACCTTTCATACAGGGCCCATTATCTTGGGAGGAGATCTCAACTATGTTGTTAATCCTTCTTTAGATAGATCTCAAAAAAGCCTGCTACCTATATCTGCCAATAAACGGTCTCAATCAAAAGATTTGAATGGCCAAAATGATTTAGCTCAAGTTTTTCAATCCTATAATCTGTCAGACATTTGGAGAAGCAGACATCCAAATGAAAGAGATTATACCTTTTTTTCTTCTCGTCATCAAACTTATTCCAGAATAGATTTTCTTTTAGTTTCAGATTCTATTTCTAATCTTTTTTCTAAAGTAGAAATTGGCCCAATGATTTGGTCTGATCATGCATGGTTGGAAGGGTATATGTCAGGCGTTACTGACAGATCTTTTTCTTTTAATTGGAGATTGGATAGTAAACTTCTGTCTATGAAATCGGTTACAGATTCCATTGAAAAAGACATTAAAGAATTTTTTCAATTCAATATGGAGTGTGGAGTACCCCAGCATATAGTTTGGGATTCTTTTAAAGCTGTAATTCGTGGCAGATTTATGGCTATTGCCTCTTCGTATAAAAAAGAAAAAGAAAAAATTAGATCTGATTTGGTTGCTAACATTACCAAATTGGAAGAGAAATTTAAAAAATTTGGTAGCAAAAAAACTTATTCAAAACTTCTTATAGAAAGAAAAAAATTAGAATCTCTTGACGTCTCCAAGATTCAAAAACAAATGGCTTTTATAAAACAAAAATATTGGTTTCGAACTCCTCAATCTCTTAAACTCCTATCATGGAAGGTTAAAAAGAGAGTATCCTCAATGGCTATTTCTTCCATTCGTTCTAAAACTGGTACCTTGAAACATTCCACTAAGGATATTGTAGGAGTGTTTAAAAAGTACTATTCATCTCTATATTCCTCCCAGCATCCATCAGCAGACCTTATTTCATCTTTCTTAGACACTCACTCAGTTATTAAGCCTGTCTCTCCTGAGGTTAAATCCTTTTTGGACAAACCTTTTACTGCACTTGAAATACAGGAGACTATCAAGTCTATGAAATCCAATAAGTCTCCAGGCCGAGATGGCTTTATACCAGAATTTTATAAATTTTTTAACATTTTGTTGGCTCCCATCTTGGCAGACGCCTGTAATCAGTTTGTACAGTCTGGTTCTTTCCCTGTTACTTGGTCACAGGCAAAAATCATACTTCTTCCAAAGAAGGACAAAGACTTACTAGACCCTAGTTCATACAGGCCGATATCGCTCCTTAATTGTGATTATAAGATTTTTACAGCAGCTCTGGTGGCTAGGCTTAATACCTTTATAGGGAACTGCATTCATCCTGACCAATCGGGCTTTATCCCACACCGTGAGTTAACGGACAATACTAGAATGGTCCTTGATGTTATTCAATACTGCCGGAAATTTAATATTGAGTCTTCTTTTATCTTGTCTATTGATTTTGAAAAAGCCTTTGATTCCGTGGAAGTTCCTTATCTTACAACCTTACTGCAGAAAATGAACTTTGGCCCGAATTTTCTGAAGATAATCCATTCTTTATATAAATCGCCTTCTGCTATTCTTTCTATTAATAATTTGGATTCTGAAGAATTTAATCTTTTCAGAGGGACGAGGCAAGGTTGCCCATTGTCTCCTCTGCTTTTTGCGATCGCAATAGAACCTCTTGCTAATGCTATCCGTGATACCAATATTATCACTGGTATCCCTATTAGAAAGAAACAAATTAAGGTGTCTTTGTTTGCAGATGACCTAGTGCTTTTTGTTACAAAACCTAAGTCTTCTTTACCGGCTGTCTTTGATTTATTATCTGTATTTTCTTCTATATCAGGCCTTCGAGTAAACCCATCCAAAACCATTCTTTATCCCATCACAATTTCGGATGCTCTCCAAGACTCCATCTACTCTAATTATCACTTTAAAAAAATTGATAGATATTGGACATATTTGGGGATCAATATACCTTTGAAATTGGGAGATATTTTTAAAGTTAATCATCATTTATTGATTAAGGACATTCTTACCCTGCAAAAGAATAAAAATTCTTCACTCATTCCCTGGAATGAAAAAATTCAGATTATTAAATCTTTTATTTTCCCCAAATTTCTGTTTTTATTTCGAGCCATTCCTATTCTTATTCCTGAGGATTTATTTGTGGGTTGGCGTCGTTCGTTCTTAAGATATATTTGGAACAAGGGCTTGTCTAGAATAGGGTATGCAACTCTTATTCGTTCTAAATCCTCAGGGGGTCTGGCTCTTCCGGATCTCCATAAATTTTATGAAGCTGCCATTTTAGGTGGTCTTATTAGATACCATGATGCTGACTTAAATTCAGGTTGGAAGGCCCTAGAAGATACCTATCTAAATAACAAATCGTTTCACTCTATATTATGGGAATTTCCGAAGAATAGACCTCCTATTATCTCCTCCAACCTTTTTCTTAAAGCTATTTTTCAGATTTGGGACAAACGTCGCCTCTCTTTAGCCCCTCCAATATCTCCACTATCTCATTTTGTGGATGTTTCTTGGTTTCAACCGGGGTTTTTTTACAAGTCTTTTCCAATTTGGAAAAAATATAACCTTTCTAGGTTTGTGGATATTTTGTCCAATGGAAAAATGCTCGACAAAAAATCTTTGGAAGAGAAAACTGGTGGGACAAAAATCCCATGGTTTGAATACTTGCAAACTAACAACTTGGTGACATCACTCTTAAAGAAATACAATTTCAATCGACCTCTTACTTTCTTTGAACACTTGCTATATTCTCCTTTTTTAAAGCGGAAGGGACTGATTTCATTTATTTATAAGGGTTTGCTAGACACTGATGCTGTTGATTTGTTATCCTATCAAGAAATTTGGCAAAGGAATAGTTCAATTAATTTTCAGGAGGATGTTTGGCAACAAATCTGGTCTTCTCCTTCGTATGTTTCAAAATCATTGAATATACAATTACAAACTCAAAAAATTTTGTTTCGGTGGTATTTAACACCTCAGAGATTAAGCCATATGGCGATAAATCAATCCTCCAAATGTTGGAAAAATTGTGGAGAGGTGGGCACATTTACACACTGCTGGTGGTCTTGCCCGAGGGTGCAGTCGTTTTGGGCAGTAATTGTGGCAAAAATCAAGGATATCACGGGCTATAGTTTACCCTTAAGATTGGAACTCATTTTGCTTGACTGTTGGAAAGATATTTCTATTACTTCTCTCAATAAATCCCTGATATCCCTTTTACTAGCTGCTGCTAAAATGGTGTTAGCCCAATTTTGGAAATCTCCCAATATTCCTCCAGTTAAAGCCTGGTATGCTAAAATCTGGGAGGTCTATGCGATGGACAAGATAGCAGATAGTTTATGCAATATAAACAATTCAGAAAGTAACGAATCTCTGATGTACAAGTGGCTTCCATTTCTTAAATTTTCTTTTGGTCCTGTAGATCAGATGCGTACATGTATACCTGGTAGATATTATGACATTATTAATTTGATGTAATTAATATATGGACAGAGTATTTATTTTTTAATTCAGCTGCCAATTTTGTATGTGTGTGTGAATGTATGTATGTGTTGTTTTGTTTGTATTTTGTATATATATATATATTTTGTGTTCTGCTGGTATGCTATGCTTATACACAAAGAATGATTGCAGATACAGTCATTGATTGCTTTATTTGTATGTTTATTAAATTCAATAAAAAAGTTTTTGGGAAAAAAAAAAAAAAAAAAAAAAAAAAAAAAAACCACTACACCAAACTGGTGTAGCAGTTCCTCTTACAAAGGAATTTCAAAGGAAGGTTAGAAAGAGAGGCTGATGAATTGCAACTGATAAGCTCAATGCATCCTCCTGGACTGAATTGAGACCTAGGTTTCCTCTCATTATCAACGGCTGCCATTGTTATTTTGCCATTCGAAATAACTTGGTTCTCCAAGCTATAAAGACCGATGGGCTCACATTCTAGCTGGATTTGAAGAAGTGAGCAGTAACTCATAGAATCATAGAGTTGGAAGGGACCTCTAGGGTCCAACCCCCTGCACAATGCAGGAAACTCACAGATACCTCCCCCTAAATTCACAGGATCCTCATTGCTGTCAGATGGCCATCTAGCCTCTGCTTTGCATGCAGAAGGTCCCAAGTTCAATCCCCAGCATCTCCAGTGAAAAGGACCAGGCAGGAGGTGATGTGAAAGACCTCTGCTGGAGACCCTGAGGGGCAGCTGCCAGTCTGAGTAGACAATACTGACCTTGATGGACTAAGGATCAAATTGAGAGCCAGTTTGGTGTAGTGGTTAAGTGCACAAACTCCTATCTGAGAGAACCGAGTTTGATTCCCCACTCCTCCACTTGCAGCTGCTGGAATGGCCTTGGGTTAGTTGTAGCTCTCGCAAGAGTTGTCCTTGAAAGGGCTCTCTCAGTCCTGCCTGCCTCACAGGGTGCCTGTTGTGGGGGAGGAAGGAGATTGTGAGCCGCTCTGAGATTCAGAGTGAAGGGCAGGGTATAAATCCAATACCACCACCTCCTTCTCCTCCTTCTTCTTCAGTATAAGGCAGCTTCATGTGTTAATGGAGGGGCTGTGGCTCAGTGGAAGAGCCTCTGCTTTCCATGCAGAAGGTCTCAGGTTCAATTTCTGGCATCTCCAGTTCAAAGAACCAGTCAGTCGGTGATATGAAAGACCTCTGCCTGAGACTCTGAAGAAGAAGAAGAAGATTTATATCCCGCCCCTCCACTCCGAAGAGTCTCAGAGCGGCTCACAATCTCCTTTCCCTTCCTCCCCCACAACAGACACCCTGTGAGGTGGGTGGGGCTGGAGAGGGCTCTCACAGCAGCTGCCCTTTCAAGGACAACCTCTGCCAGAGCTATGGCTGACCCAAGGCCATTCCAGCAGGTGCAAGTGGAGGAGTGGGGAATCAAACCCCGGTTCTCCCAGATAAGAGTCCGCACACTTAACCACTACACCAAACTGGCTCTCCACTTACTATCACTCTGGAGAATGATGCTTCCGATCTGAGTGGACAATACTGACCTTGGTGGACCAATAGTCCACCTCTCTCTCTCTATCTCACACACACACAGAGACTGAATAGTGACTAGGGCTTGGGGAAATGACATGGGAAAATGGTGAGCCCCTTACAGACCTATCTGTTCGCCTCTCCTTTTGTTAAAATGTAGCCAAGAATCTGGGAAAGCTTCAGCGTTAACATTGGCCTACCTTACAGGGTTCAGTTAAGGATTGTTGAAAGAATATATTCGATGCATAGTGAGCATTCATCAAAGCCCAATGTATATGCTGTTATTAATTTCTCTGCAGATAATTGTGGGTTTCTTCCCTTGTATTTGTGCTTTTTCTTTTGATTCTTTTCAGAGACTGAACTATAGTTTATATACACCGTTCTGGTACTTGGAGGGGGGGGCAAGAGTGGGAGGGCTTCTGGAGTTCTGGCTCTGCTGATGGACCTCCTGATGGCCCCCTGGGTTTTGGCCTCTGTGTGATACAGAGCGTTGGACTGGAGGGGCCACCGGCCTGATCCAACATGGCTTCTCTTATGTTCTTAAGTGTGACCCAGAGTGTTGGACTGGATGGACCCATTGGCCCTGATCCAACATGGCTTCTCTTATGTTCTTAAGTGTGACACAGAGTGTTGGACTGGAGGGCCATTGGCCTGATCCAACATGGCTTCTCTTATGTTCTTAAGTGTGACCCAGAGTGTTGGACTGGATGGACCATTGGCCTGATCCAACATGGCTTCTCTTATGTTCTTAAGTGTGACACAGAGTGTTGGACTGGATGGGCCATTGGCCTGATCCAACATTCGGCTTCTCTTATGTTCTTAAGTGTGACCCAGAGTGTTGGACTGGATGGGCCATTGGCCTGATCCAACATGGCTTCTCTTATGTTCTTAAGTGTGACACAGAGTGTTGGACTGGATGAGCCATTGGCCTGATCCAACATGGCTTCTCTTATGTTCTTAAGTGTGACACAGAGTGTCGGACTGGATGCCTGATCCAACACGGCTTCTCTTATGTTTTTATGTGTGACACAGAGTGTTGGACTGGGTGGGCCATTGGCCTGATCCAACATGGCTTCTCTTATGTTCTTATGTGTGACACAGAGAGTTGGACTGGATGGGCCATTGGCCTGATCCAACATGGCTTCTCTTATGTTCTTATGTGTGACACAGAGTGTTGCTGGATGGGCCACTGGCCTGATCCAACATGGCTTCTCTTATGTTCTTATGTGTGACACAGAGCGTTGGACTGGATGGGCCATTGGCCTGATCCAACACGGCTTCTCTTATGTTCTTATGTGTGACACAGAGTGTTGGACTGGGTGGGCCATTGGCCTGATCCAACATGGCTTCTCTTATGTTCTTATGTGTAACACAGAGAGTTGGACTGGATGGGCCATTAGCCTGATCCAACATGGCTTCCCTTATGTTCTTATGTGACACAGAGTGTTGGACTGGATGGGCCATTGGCCTGATCCAACATGGCTTCTCTTATGTTCTTATGTGTGACACAGAGTGTTGCTGGATGGGCCACCGACCTGATCCAACATGGCTTCTCTTATGTTTGGGGCAGTCAAGCTGGGGGGCAAGAGTGGGAGGGTTTCTGGGGTTCTGGCCCCACTGGTAGACCTCCTGATGGCACCTGAGTTTTTGCCATTGTGGGTGTGTTCACACACGCGAAGTAATACACTTTGCAACTGGATTTTACTGTGGAAGAATAGCAAAATCCACTTGCCAACGGTCTCCATGTGAAAGCACCCTGTGTGACACAGAGTGTTGGAGTGGAGGGGCCATTGACCTGACCCAACATGACTTCATTTATGTTTTTATGTCTGGGGCAATGATATTCTGTATTATTGGTGCTTGTGGTGGTGGGGGGGACAGTGGGAGGGTTTCTAGACTTTTGGCCCCACTGGTGGACCTCCTGATGGCCCTGTGTTTTGGCCACTGTGTGACACAGAGTGTTGGACTGGATGAGCCACTGGCCTGATCCAACATGGCTTCCCCTATGTTCTTATGTTCCAGGCTCTATCCCCAGATCTTCAGGAATTTCCCAACCTGTAGCTGGCACACCACCTCCTGCTGACGGCTGGTAGGGACCTAGCAACCCTACCCCCAGCGGGTAAGAAAGCAGTTGTGAGAGAGAGGATTTCAAGAGGAAAAGGAGTTAAGTAGTTTCGTCTGCTGGGAAGAAACTATCTGAGGAAAGCCCTGGGCAGTTGTGAATGTGCTTCTTTCAGCTTCAGCACATCAGGGGAGAAACAGACGCCGTCAAGGAAACTTGTGTGATCATTTGACTCTTAGTATTATTTGAATCAAGATCAACGTTCCTGCCACACACTCACCCCCCTGCCCCCCCCCAACACTGTCTGCAAAGCCTGCAGGCCATCCTGAGCTGGCAGAGTTGAGATGGGGTTGCTGAATCGCTACTTTTTGCCTTCACTGTGTAATCCCAGCTCCTTATTTTTTTGATCAAAATGAATCCTGACAACACAGGCAGATGGTGCTGTGGCTTCCCACTCACAGTCGCAGTTTTTAATTTGTAAATGCGTCTGATATGGACTGGAGTGAACATGAGAGCATCAGGAGAACCCCTGCTGCGTTAGACTAGTGTCCATCTAGTCCAGCATCCTGTCTCACACAGTGAACAACTAATTCCTCTGGAGGGCCAACAACATGGCATAGAGGCAAGGTCTTCATTAGAACACCAGAAGAGCCCTGCTGGATCAGACTAGTGGTCCATCTAGTTTGGCATCCTGGAGAGCCAGTTTGGTGTAGTGGTTAAGTGTGCGGACTCTTATCTGGGAGAACTAGGTTTGATTCCCCACTCCTCCACTTGCACCTGCTAGCATGGCCTTGGGTCAGCCATAGCTCTGGCAGAGGTTGTCCTTGAAAGGGCAGCTGCTGTGAGAGCCCTCTCTAGCCCCACCCACCTCACAGGGTGTCTGTTGTGGGGGAGGAAGGGAAAGGAGATTGTGAGCCGCTCTGAGATTCTTAGGAGTGGAGGGCGGGATAGAAATCCAATTTCTTCTTCTTCTTCTCACACAGTGGCCAACCAGTTTCATCTGGAGGGCCAACAACAGGGAAGAGAGGCCGAGCCCTTCATGAGAACATTAAGAAGAACCCTGTGGATCAGACCAGTGGTCCATCTAATCCAGCATCCTGTTCCACATTCTGGTCAACCGGTTCCCCTAGAGGGCCGACAACAGAGCAGAGAAGCTGACACCTTCCTCTGATAAAAATATCAGAAGAGTCCTGCTGAATCAGACTAGTAGTCCAGCATTTGTCTCACACAGTGACCAACCAGTTCCTCAGGAGGGCCAAGAACAGGGCAGATAGGCCGAGGGCTCATAAGAACACCAAAAAAGCCCTGTTGGATCAGGCCAGTGGTCCATTTAGTCCAGCATCCTGTCACACACAGAGGCCAACCAGTTCCTCTGGAGGGTCAAGAACAGGGTAGAAAGGCCGAGGCCTTCTCCTGATGTTGCTTCATAGCACTGGAATTCAGAAGTTCACTGCCTCTGAATGTAGACATTCTCTTTAGTCACTCATGGCTAGTAGCCACTGAGAGCAGCTGCTGTGAGAGCCCTCTCCAGCCCCACCCACCTCACAGGGTGTCTGTTGTGGGGGGAGAAGGTAAAGGAGATTGTGAGCCGCTCTGAGACTCTTCGGAGTGGAGAGCGGGATATAAATCCAATATCTTCTTCTTCATCTCCTCCATAAATCTACCTAATCCCCTTTTAAAGCCATCTATGCCTGTGATCATCTGTACGCCCTCTGACAGGGAATTGCACGTTTCAATCCATATTTGGTGTCAGTATGGTGTTCTGGTTAATGTGCCAGGCGGGATCTGGGAAACTCCAGTTCAGTTCCTTTTGTCATAAGATAATGGGTGACCTTGGGCCAATTGCTGTCTCTCAGTCTAACCTGCCTCAGAGGGTTGTTGTTAGGATAAAATGGGCAAGTTCTGAGCACAGAGCCCCAGGCGTCCACCTGGCCAAGCAGACTTGTGGTGGCCATGTTGGGGACAGGGGGACTTTATAATGTGCAAATGAAGGATGGTTTTAATATTCTGAGGCAATATGATTTTAAGGAGGACGGGTGGCTCTGTGGTAGAGCTCTGCTTGGTAAGCAGAAGGTCCCAGGGTTCAATCCCCGGCATCTCCAACTAAATAGGGTCCAGGCAAAGAGGCGTGAAAAACCTCAGCTTGGAGACCCTGGAGAGCCGCTGCCAGTCTGAGTAGACATACTGACTTTGATGGACGAGTCTGATTCAGTAGAAGGCACCTTCAAAAGGAATTAAAAATAAAAATCTGGAACGGTGCTGGAATCTGGCAACTTGGAAAGGCTTAATTGGTAAAATGGTGGATCTATTATACCTCACTTCTACCATATTTTAACCGCCTCTTCCTTGAGGAACTCAGAGAAGCAGTGTATACATTTCTGTTTTCCATGTTTGCCAGGCTTTTTCTGTAAGCAGGAATTGCTTTGCATAGTAGGCCACACACCTCTGATGTAGCCAATCCTCCTGGAGCTTCAGTAGGCACTGTCTGAGAGCCTGTAAGGAATTCTAGCAGGACCTCCTTTGCATATAGAGCCACACACTCTGATGTAGCCAATCGTCCTGAGCTTCAGTAGGCCCTGAAGGAATTCTAGCAGGACCTCCTTTGCAATATTAGGCCACACACCCCGATGTAGCCAATCCTCCTGAGCTTCCAAGTAGGCCCTGTAAAGAGCCCTGTAAGGAATTCTAGCAGGACCTCCTTTGCATAATTAGGCACCACACCCTTATGTAGCACAATCCTCCTGAGTCTCCAGTAGGCCTGTACTGAGAGCCCTGTAAGGAATTCTAGCAGGACCTCCTTTGCATATTAGCCACACACCCTGATGCAGCCAATCCTCCTGAGCTTCCAGTAGGCCCTGGTACTGAGAGCCCTGTATGGAATTCTAGCAGGACCTGCTTTGCCTATTAGGCCACACCCCCTGATTTAGCCAATCTACCTGGAGCTTCCAGTAGGCCCTGTACTGAGAGCCCTGCATAGGAATTCTAGCAGGACCTCCTTTGCCTATTAGGCCACACACACCCTTATGTAGACCAATCCTCCTGAGGCTCCAGTAGGCCTGTACTGAGAGCCCTGTAAGGAATTCTAGCAGGACCTCCATTGCCTATTAGGCCACACACCCTTGATGCAGCCTATCCTCCTGAGCATCGCAGTAGACCTGTAAGAAGGCCCTGTAAACTCCAGGATTCGCTACATCAGGAGGGTGTAGCCTGATATGAAAAAGGAGTTCCTTCTACAAAAAAAGCCCTAATGTTCACAACAGTCCCTGCAGAGGCACTAGTCTAGAAGTGAGCGACAGTCGCCGACTCTGGGTAGGAGATTCCTTCCTTCCTTCCTTCTTCTTCCTTCTTCCTTCCTTCCTTCCTTCTTCCTTCCTTCCTTCCTTCCTTCCTTCCTTCCTTCCTTCCTTCCTCCTTCCTCCTATCCCTCCCTCCCACTCCCTCCTCCTCTCTCCTCTTTCTTTCTTCTTTCTTTCCTTTCTTCTTCTTTCTTTCTTTCTTTCTTCTCTTTCTTTCTTTTCTATTCTCTTCTTCTTTTCTTCTTTCTTTCTTTCTTTCTTTCTTTCTTTCTTCTTTCTTTCACCAAAATCAATTTTTATTAGACACAAAGCTGCTTACAGAGGCACTCCCTGTTCCTCAAGGCCAGGCTGCCTTTATCTATCTGGGCTCATCTATGATTAGCATTTCAAGGCCTCATTGTACATCATGGCCAGGGCACCAAGGAAGCTCACCATGTGGTCTTTGTTGCGATCCAGATTGTCCGTAGGTCCTTGAATCTCAGCGTCTTTCAGTTTGGGTCCAATGGTGAACTCCTTCTGGATCAGTTCCTTCAGCTCCATCTTGCTCGGGGTGTTCTTGTCACCTTCTTTGCATGAATTACTTGTGGAAAACAGCAACCCAGAGGGCAATAGCTTGGCCCAGGGGGCATGACGTCTCGACAGTTTAAGTTGGAAGGCGATCAAGAAAGCAAGCAGAGGGGCAGATGTTGAGTGCTGGGAGAAGGGAGAGAAGCTGGGTAGGGAGATTCCTGAAGATTTGGGGGCAAATACCTGAACAGTGTCACGTTTTGGGGGCAGATACCTGAGCAGTGTCACGTTTTGTGCCCTCATAGACATCACTCTCCAAAGCAGCCATGTCCTCCAGGGAAACTGATCTCTGTTGTCTGGAGATCAAGTCGTAATCCCAGAAGAACACCAGTTCCTGCCTGGAGGTTGGCAACTCCAGGCTGCTGAGAGGCGATAGGATCACCATCTTCAAGTACTTGAAGGGCTGTCATATAGAGAATGGGGTGGAATTGCTTTCTGAGGCCCCAGAAGGTAGGACCAGGTTGAAACTAAATCAAAAGAGTTTCCGGCTCAGCCTTAGGAAGAACTTCCTGACCGTTAGAGCGGTTCCACAGCGGAACAGGCTTCCTCGGGAGTGGTGGGCTCTCCTTCCTTGGAGGTTTTGAAACAAAGGCTAGATGGCCATCTGACAGCAATGAGGATCCTGTGAATTTAGGGGGAGGTGTTTGTGAGTTTAGAGGGGTTCCTCAGTGGAACAGGCTTCCTCGGGAGGTGGTGGGCTCGCCTTCCTTGGAGGTTTTTAAACAGAGGCTATATGACAGCAATGAGGATCCTGTGAATTTAGGGAGAGGTGTTTGTGAGTTTAGAGGGGTTCCTCAGTGGAACAGGCTTCCTCAGGAGGTGGTGGGCTCTCCTTCCTTGGAGGTTTTTAAACAGAGGCTAGAGAGCCATCTGACAGCAATGAAGATCCTGTGAATTTAGGGGGAGGTGTTTGTGAGTTTAGAGGGGTTCCTCAGTGGAACAGGCTTCCTCGGGAGGTGGTGGGCTCTCCTTCCTTGGAGGTTTTGAAACAGAGGCTAGATGGCCATCTGACAGCAATGAAGATCCTGTGAATTTAGGGGGAGGTGTTTGTGAGTTTAGAGGGGTTCCTCAGTGGAACAGGCTTCCTCGGGAGGTGGTGGGCTCTCCTTCCTTGGAGGTTTTGAAACAGAGGCTAGATGGCCATCTGATAGCAATGAAGATCCTGTGAATTTAGGGGGAGGTGTTTGTGAGTTTCCTGCATTGTGCAGGGGGTTGGATTAGATGACCCTGGAGGTCCCTTCCAACTCTCTGATTCTCTGATTCTACGAACTCTAGAGTCTAGGCCATGGTTTTCCTATGAGCTTCAGTGTTGAGCACAAATGGGGATTTGATCTTGGGCCTCCAAGCTCTAGTTTCTAGGGTTATTACTACATTGGGGAATACCTGGATATTCAGGGGAGGAGTCTGTGGAGGGTGGAGTCTCCGAGTTGCCATTCCCCAGGTGGGGGCAGGGGATCCCCCAGTTTGGAGGCACTCCCCCCGATTCAGGGTTATCAGAAAGTGGTGGGGGGAGGAAAATGTCTGCTGGGCACTTCATTATTCCCTATGAAGACCGATTGCCGTAAGATATAATGGAGAATTGATCTGTGGGTATTGGGGGCTCTGGGGGGCGGTTTTTTGAGATAGAGTCACCAGATTTTCAGCATAGCATCTGGTGCCTCTCCTCAACCCTCCCCCCCAGTTTCAAAAAGATTGGACCAGGGGGTCCAATTCTTTGAGCCCCAAAGTAGGTGCCCCATCTTTAATTCTTTCCCGATGGAGGGAAGGCATTTAAAAGCCGCGCAGTCGCTTTAAATCTGATGGCCAGAAATCCCTTTGGAGTTCAGCCACGCTGGTCACAACCTTGCTTCTGGCTCCACCCCCAAGGTCCCCAGGTATTTCTTGAGTCAGAGGGAAGGGCCCTCACAAGTGGTATATTGCCACTTTGGAAGGCGGCCGTTTTCTCCGGGTGAACAGATCTCTGTCGTTTGGAGATCAGTTTTAATTCTGCGAGAGCTCGAGGCACCACCTCGAGGTTGCAACTGTATCTAACATTCTAATCATCCTCCTACATTGGGTTCCCAAACCTCGAAGAAGATGATATTGGATTTATATCCCACCCTATCCCGCCCTATACTCTGAATCCCAGAGCCTCAGAGCGGTTAGAATCTCATTTATCTCCCCCCCCCCACACACACACAATAGACACCCTGTGAGGTGGGTGGGACTGAGAGAGCTCTTGCAGCAGCTGCCCTTTCAAGGACAACTTCTGGCAGAGCTATGGCTGACCCAAGGCCATTCCAGCAGGTGCAAGTGGAGGAGTGGGGAATCAAACCCGGTTCTCCCAGATAAGAGTCCGCACACTTAACCACTACACCAAACTGGCTCTCCGTAGAACTGAGAATTGTGCATACAGAGCTTGGCCACTCTTTGGCTGTTTTCATCCCCCGCCTCCCTTCAGCGCAACCCATTTTCATGCGCTGAATTCAACTCCAAACAGTGCCTCAATTAAAATTCCAGGCCGGTTGACAGAGCCAACGTGTCGGGCCCATTCATATTCACACAGTGCAGAATATGTCAGTGAATGATTTATCTCCCCGTCTGCAGCATCAGACAGTTCCCTGCTGGGGCCGACTTTCCAAACAGGTGCAGGAAAAGTGCGTACCTGGGTGGCTGATTTTCAAGGAACAAGCTAGTGTCAAGAGCGCCATCTGCTGGGCTGTGGCTGTATCTAAAATAGCATTCCCCTCCCCCCTAAGTGAGTAAGTAAAACAAAGTTATTTTAACACCCCCGCTCTCATTTCTTGGTTTCCAGAGATCGGCATCTCATAGGTAGCGGCTGTAACTATGGAAACACAGGGAGAACATTTTTTTAAAAATGAATTATTTTAAGATTTTGTAAAAACTTGCATAAAATACAGAATACAAACAATAAACCAACTCAACGAAGAACACAGCAAAAAGAAGTCCAATAGCACAGAGGAGAGGAACAAAACTGGAGTCCAGTGGCGCCTTTAAGACCAACAAAGTTTTATTCAGAATGTAAGCTTTCATGCGCGTGCGCACTTCATCGGACAATGAAATGGGGTACAGTGAGCAGTACTACGTATAGCTGTGGGCAGTGATTAAACGTGCAATGTAGCACAAAGTTAGAATTCAATGGCGAAATGTTGAAATTAACAAACTGAAAGAACACCAAGTTTGGTCTGGATAGCATTTGCATGGGAAAACAACAGAGGCAGGAAACATGTCCCAATTAGAGAATAATGGTGAGAGTGCCACAAGGCAATAAATGCAGCACCTGTTAATTGCTCTGTTGCTCCTCAAGCCTGGGTTAAATTGAGAACATGTTTTCCTCAGAGGTGTTCCTGCCCACCTAATTTACTTTTTTAACACGTGGCACATGTTATAAACGTCATTCCAGTTTGCTAATAGAAAAAAAGGAATACATCGGAACAGGGGTCCTGAACCTCCGGTCCATGGACTGGTACCGGTCCGTGGCCTGTTAGCAACTGGGCCGTGAGTTGTATAATTATTTCATTATCACAATGTGAGAAGAAGACAACAGTTATTTCATTATATATTACAATGTGAGAAGAAGAAGACGACAACAGTGGATTTATATCTCACCCTCCGCTCCGAATCTGAGAGTGGCTCACAACCTCCTTTACCTTTCTCCCCCATAATTAACAGACACCCTGTGAGATAGGTGAGAGCTCTCCCAGAAGTTGCACTTTTAAGGACAGCTCTGCAAGAGCTATGGCTAACCCAAGGCCATTCCAACAGGTGCAAGTGGAGGAGTGGGGAATCAAACCCGGTTCTCCCAGATAAGAGTCCACACACTTAACCACTGCACCAAACTAATAGAAATAAAGTGCACAATTGTATCATCCTGAAACCATCCCCCCATCACCCCGTCTATAGAAAAATTGTCTTCCACAAAACCGGTCCCTGGTGCCAAAAAGGTTGGGGACTGCTGCATTAGAATATAGTGGAAGATGGGTTTAGCATATGTAATGAGATAAACAACCAATATCCCTTATTTAAGTTTGTCAATACAAAAAAAAAAGACATTATTCATACACTATTCTAAAAGAAATATTGGAATACTGTGGATGTATAGCTCTACTTAGTGAGAATGGGTGGCCAAACTTGCTTAACATAAGAGCCACGCAGAATAAACGTCAAGATGTTTGAGAGCCTTAAACACTTGGAGGGAGGGAGGAAGATGGGGGAGGGAAGAAGAGAGGGATGGAAAGAAAGCAACTTTAACTTAAAATGCATTCTCCAAGCTGCCGGCTGGCTTGACTTGGAGAAGAGATTTAAAGAGAGAAATGCCTTCTCCAAATCAGCTGATGGGGCAGTGGAGGCTTCATCATGTGTGAAAGGGCCACATGTGGCTCCCGAGCCAAAGTTTGGCCACCTCTGATCTAGAATATGTAATGAGATAAGAAACCAATATCCCTGTTCAGTCCCAGAGAGGTGTTCCAAGTTTCATAATAATTTGTAATGCAGCTATTTCCTTCTGTTCTTGAAGTTTCTTTGCAGTAAAACAGCTACTCTGAGATCACCCATTGAATGTTCTGGACAACTGAAGTGTTCTCCTATTGGTTTTTTAAATTCCTGATGTCAGATTTGTGTCCATTTATGAGTCCCCAGCTTGCTGGGGGGAGTGTAGACGACTGGGAAAGGCAATGGCAAACCACCCTGTAAAAAGTCTGCCAGTAACATGGTTACACACTTCCTAGGTTTCTCTCTTTGTGTGTTTCGAACGTCTTCTTCTTTGACCACGTGGTTATGTCTCTGGAACCAAGGCTCATAGCATTATAAGGAAATCAGTTCCAGCATTTACAAAGGCAAAATGGTTCTCCTATGAGAAGGACTTTCCCTTTAAACGGCATGAACAATACAGAGTGCAGTTAAGCATTGATATAATTCTTATGGAGTGTGTATAATTTCTATACTGAGCTGTGATTTACTGGTTGTAATTGTTGTTTACAAAGTATATTGTTACTCAGTCTCCTCACGTTTTGCTCAACCTTGGCTGTGTTCCCCTTGTTTAGTTGCTACCTGGAGGTTGGCATCCTGAACAGAGAGTTTTGCCCCTTCCCTTCATGTGTTTCTACAATATGTAGGCCTTGACTCTGCATACGTTGTCATAATGAGGATACTAAAGATGAGTGAGTAAATCTTGAGCCAGAGGAGAGCTTTCGCCTCACAAAATGTTATTTCTGTGTCTTTTAGGAGGCATGGCGACATCTAATCTCTACGATTACGGTTCTTCCAAGGCATCAGACAGGGGCAACGGCTCCTTTTACACCTCCCTGATTTCTGATGACCTCTATACCTCGCCTCAGGACTCGTCCTACTTCACCGGAATTCAGCCGAAAGAGGGTGGCCACGTTACAACTTCAGACAGCACCGAAGGGTTTCACATCCAGGACGGGACCATCTTTGAGTCCCGCGGCTTGTTCACCTCTGATTCGGGAATAGAGATGACCCCAGCAGAATCCACCGATGTCAACAAAACTTTTGCCGATCCCGTGGAGCAAATGAAATCGGAAGCTTATAAGTACATGGATATCAGCAGATCGGAAGAGATCAAGTTTCAAGAGCGGTGTGACACAGGCTTGGGAGATGAGGGCCCACCCCGTTGGAGTCGTAAGTGTGAGGAGGATACTGACCCCAAAGGGACAGCTTCTGAGGAAAAACACGTGGCCAAAGAGCCAGGCTTATTTGAGGGATCCATGTTCCCGTCAGAGACATTTGGTGACCATCAATACCACTCCTCAGTAGAAGCCCCGGTCAGAATTACTTTTACTGAGATCGAAAACGTGGTAGGGGAGCCCGCCGCCAAGGAGAAGATGGCAGAAAAAGGAGAACCAGGCCTCAAACCAAGCCACGAAGTCGTCCCAACAGTGACTGTGTCTGAGCCGGAAGATGACAGCCCAGGTTCTATTACACCACCTTCATCAGGGACAGGTAAAAACTTACCTGAATTTAGTGGTGTAAATTAGGGCTGCTAAGCCCCCCCATCAGGGTGGGGGAATCCCCTGCCTACTGCTGCTCAAACTATTCATGACGCTGGTGGTGAAATCACATCACTTCTGGTGAAAAACCTGAAAGTGACATAGGGTAACTCTAGGAATCATCAGAAACTCTACGATAAAACCATAGAATTTCCGGTTATTCCTAGATCTACCTATGTCGCTTCCGTTTTTTCCCCCCAGAAGTGATGTGAAGCTGAAGCCAGAATGACACCACATATCTCCATATCCCCACTCATATCCCCATCCATAGTCCTTCCTCCAGTTGCGTGGCAACCCTAGCTGTGGATCGTTAAGGCTAATTTATGAAGGATTACATTGATACAATCCGCTCGGCTCCTTAATTTTATGAAGGCTTCATATAAACAGCGACTGGCTTTTTTTTTAAAAAAGCAAAAACTTGCCAAGTCAGAAACCTGCAGAGAAATCATGGTGCTTTCACACTAACACAAAATGCTTGTGGATGCACTGTGATGACCATGAGGAGAACATGCTACGCATTTGCTCAGGGGTCCCCTGTGTCTACACATGTAGAGAAAACTAATCCAAGGCAATAGAGTTGTGCATTCCCTATACCAGAGGTGTCAAATCCATTCGTTACAAGGACCGGATATGACATAAATGTCACTTTGTTGGACCGGACCACGTGTGTCGTAAAATGTAATCCGAGATACTGGAGATATAAACTTTATAAAGATGATTTCAGATTCCAAACGGCAATAAGCCTTGAATCATAGAGTTGGAAAGGACCTCCAGGGTCATCTAGTCCAGCCCCCTGCACAATGCAGGAAACTCACAAACACCTCCCCCTAAATTCACAGGATCTTCATCGCTGTCAGATGGCCCTCTAGCCTCTGTTTAAAAACCTCCAAGGAAGGAGAGCCCACCACCTCCTGAGGAGGAAGCCTGTTCCACTGAGGAGCGCTCTAAACTCACAAGTACCACCCCCTAAATTCACAGGATCTTCATTGCTGTCAGGTGGCCCTCTAGCCTCTGTTTAAAAACCTCCAAGGAAGGAGAGCCCACCACCTCCCGAGGAAGCCTGTTCCACTGAGGAACCGCTCTAAACTCACAGATACCACCCCTTAAATTCACAGGATCTTCATTGCTGTCAGGTGGCCCTCTAGCCTCTGTTTAAAAACCTCCAAGGAAGGAGAGCCCACCACCTCCCGAGGAAGCCTGTTCCACTGAGGAACCGCTCTAAACCCACAAATACCTCCCCTTAAATTCACAGGATCTTAATTGCTGTCAGATGGCCCTCTAGCCTCTGTTTAAAAACCTCCAAGGAAGGAGAGCCCACCATTTCCTGAGGAAGCCTGTTCCACTGAGGAACCGCTCTAAACTCATAAATACCTCCCCTTAAATTCACAGGATCTTAATTGCTGTCAGATGGCCATCTAACCTCTGTTTAAAAACCTCCAAGGAAGGAGACCCCACCACCTCCTGAGGAAGCCTGTTCCACTGAGGAACCGCTCTAAACTCACAAATACTTCCCCTTAAATTCACAGGATCTTCATTGCTGTCAGGTGGCCCTCTAGCCTTTGTTTAAAAACCTCCAAGGAAGGAGAGCCCACCACCTCCCGAGGAAGCCTGTTCCACTGAGGAACCGCTCTAAACTCACAAATACCTCCCCTTAAATTCACAGGATCTTAATTGCTGTCAGATGGCCATCTAGCCTCTGTTTAAAAACCTCCAAGGAAGGAGAGCCCACCACCTCCTGAGGAAGCCTGTTCCACTGAGGAACCACTCTAAACTCACAAATACCTCCCCTTAAATTCACAGGATCTTCATTGCTGTCAGATGGCCATCTAACCTCTGTTTAAAAACCTCCAAGGAAGGAGAGCCCACCACCTCCTGAGGAGGAAGCCTGTTCCACTGAGGAACTGCTCTAAACTCACAAATACCTCCCCCTAAATTCACAGGATCTTCATCACTGTCAGATGGCCATCTAACCTCCAAGGAAGGAGAGCCCACCACCTCCTGAGGAGGAAGCCTGTTCCACTGAGGAACTGCTCTAAACTCACAAACACCTCCCCCTAAATTTACAGGATCCGCATTGCTGTCAGATGGCCAACTAGCCTCTGTTTAAAAACCTCCAAGGAAGGAGAGCACACCACCTCCTTGATGGGGTAGGTATGATATGTAGAGAGGCAGTAGATGTGGAGATATCATCATTGGTAATGAGACAGGAAACCTAGGTCTCAGTTTGGTCCGGGAGGATGCAAAGAATAAATAGACATTTGTCTGAAGAAGTGAGCAGTGTCTCATGAAAGCTCAAACCCTGCCACAAATATTGCTTGTCTTCAAGGTGCTACTGGACCATTATTGTTTGTACAACTATAAGAAACCACAACATTTAAAAACGGAGGGGGGGGGGGCATTTTAACCTTCCAAGACATTCAGCAGCTTACCGAAGAGTCTCTTACAAAGGAATTTCAAAGGGGGATCAGAGAGACTGATGAATTGCGACTGATACGGAAGCTCAATGCATCCTCCTGGGCTGAATTGAGACCTAGGTTTCCTCTCTCATCATCAGCGGCTGCTATTGTTATTTGGCATCCGGAATCACTTCATTCTCCAAGCTATAAGGAGAGATGGGCTCATATTCTAGCTGTATTCGAAGAAGTGAGCAGCGACTCATGAACGTTCATGTCCTGCGCCACAAATTTTGTTAGCCATATGCATTAAGGTACTACTGGACTCTTGCTCCCTTGCACTAATAAAGACTGCAAGGCATGCTGTTAGGTTTTCTTTTATTATTTTTTAATGTTTTAGAAGGGGGATCTCTCCATGTGAAATAATGTGTTGTTTTCGGACTGGACAGACTCATTTGCATATGCCACACACTCCCTGACATCACCAGAAGGTGTACTAAATTATATCAGCTCAGCATCTACCTTAAAAGGAATTATAACTGTCACAATAAAACCTTACTCCCATCATACTTTTTAAGAGCCAGTTTGGTGTAGTGGTGAAGTGCACGGACTCTTATCTGGGAGAACCGGGTTTGATTCCCCACTCCTCCACTTGCAGCTGCTGGAATGGCCTTGGGTCAATCATCGCTCTGGCAGAGGTTGTCCTTGAAAGGGCAGCTACTGTGAGAGCCCTCTCAGCCCCACCCACCTCACAGGGTGTCTGTTGTGGGGGAGGACGGGAAAGGAGATTGTAGGCAGCTCAGAGCCTCTGTCCTTGAAAGAGCAGCTGCTGTGAGAGCCCTCTCCAGCCCCACCCACCTCACAGGGTGTCTGTTGTGGGGGGAGAAGATATGGAAAATTGTAAGCCGCTCTGAGTCTCTGATTCAAAGAGAAGGGCGGGGTATAAATCTGCAGTTCTTCTTCTTAAATTTCTTTCTCCTTTGTGGACACAGTGGCATGATGAAGATTTCCATCTGCCTGCTTTATACATTTTGGTTATTTCCCCATTTTTGGTGGGGGAAAATATTAGAAAGTTTGTCAGAGTTCAGCAAAATTCTCACAGGGGGTTTGAACAATGGAGCCCAGAAGTAAGTATTTTGTTTGGGGGCGGGGAGGAAGACAGAAAGAACATAATAAAATTTAGAGGTTCTGGAGCTCTGTTCCTGTTTAAAATAAGGCCTGGCTGTAAGTCCCCACAGTGGACTCATAGAATCCTAGAGTTGGAAGGGACCTCCAGGGTCATCTAGTCCAACCCCCTGCACAATGCAGGAAACTCACAAACACCTCCTCCTAAATTTACAGGATCCTCATTGCTGTTAGATGGCCATCTAGCCTCTGTTTAAGAACCTCCAAGAAAGGAGAGCCCACCACCTCCCGAGGAAGCCTGTTCCACTGAGGAACCGCTCTAAACTCACAAACACCTCCCCCTAAATTCACAGGATCTTCATCGCTGTCAGATGGCCATCTAGCCTCTGTTTCAAAACCTCCAAGGAAGGAGAGCCCACCACCTCCCGAGGGAGCCTGTTCCACTGAGGAACCGCTCTAACGGTCAGGAAGTTCTTCCTAATGTTGAGCCAGAAACTCTTTTGATTTAATTTCAACCCATTGGTTCTGGTCCTACCTTCCGGGGCCACAGAAAACAATTCCACCCCATCCTCTATAGGACAGCCCTTCAAGAACTTGAAGATGGTGATCCTGTCACCTCTCAGCCGCCTCCTCTCCAGGCTAAACATGCCCAGCTCCTTCAACTTTTCCTCATAGGACTTGGTCTCCAGACCCCTCACCATCTTCGTCGCTCTCTTCTGGACCCGTTCCAGCTTGTCTATCTCCTTCTTAAAATGTGGTGCCCAAAACTGAACACAGTACTCCAGGTGAGGTCTTCCCAGAGCAGAGTAAAGGGATACCATCACTTCACGTGATCTGGACATTAGACTTCCGTTGATACAGCCCGAAACTGCATTGCAATTTTGAGCAAATGAGCAAATGGCTCATGTACATTGCAACATGTAGTCCGGCCGTTTGAGATCTGGGGCACAGAAATGTCTGCAGTCCAAGAGCCTGGTGTTGCACTGCCTAACTCTGTGCTTGCTACTGCAACCAAGAAAAGCCTGCTCAGGCTTGCAGATTTATAGACAAGCTATTACACATCTTACCTCTCCAGCCCTCTCTCCTCACATTGATCCTAAAGACAGATCCCAGTCGGCAGCTGTGTTGGTCTGAAGCAATAGAACAAAGCAGCAGACAAGTGCACCTTTAAGACCAACTACGTTTTATTCAGAAGGTACGCTTTTAAGCAGACTTCATCAGACAAAATGGGAATGGCAAGCAGCAATTCTTAGTATAAGTGGGCAGTGTGGAATCATGGGAATGTTTTTAGCAGATTAAAAGCATCACAAATAGGGATCTGTGTTTGTTAGTGTTAGGACAACGCAGGGCTGAAAAACACTGGAGGGTGATAAAAAGCAGTCTGCTGTCGTAGGTGCGAAGTGCCATAAATCTAGGTAGCATTCTGGCTTTGTTAGTTTAAATCAGGGGTCCTCAAACTACGGCCCGCGGGCCAGATGCGGCCCGCTGAGGACGTTTATGCGGCCCGCCGGGTTATGGCAAAATCAGACCGGAAGTGACGTTCGACCTAAACTCGCGTTAGCAATGCACACTTCCGGCACTGGGCTGAGGCGGCAGAGACAGAGTGTGAGGCGATACCGAGGTGAGTTCCCAGGCCGGGGTGTGTGGTGTGGGGAAGGTAGAGAGATGCAGAAGACGGAGAACTGACGGCCCGCAGCCTTGTACAGTAACGGCAGCCACCACAACAGTCCAGCCCTCCAACAGTCTGAGGGACAGTGAACTGGCCCCCTATTTAAAAAGTTTGAGGACCCCTGGTTTAAATAGAGGGCGTGGTTTCTCAAGAGATTATAACATCCGTTATAGTTTGCCATTAGAAAAAAAGGAAGACATTGAAACACAGTGGAGGATGGGTTGGTATATGCAATGAGTCAAACAGCCAGTATCCCCCATTTTGAGTATGTCAATACAAAAAAAAAAACAAAAACAAAAAAACCCCAAATATTCTGATAGACTGTTCTAAAAGAGAAATAATATAAGTTAGCCATTAGAAAAGCAGGGTGCATTAAAGTATAGTGGAAGGTGGGTTAGTATATGTAATGAGTCTCATTCCATATACTAACCCACTATACTTTAATGCATTTAATTCCTATTTGTCTGATGAAGTCTGCTTAAGAGCATACGAAAGCTTGCATTCTGAATAAAACTTGGTTGGTCTTAAAGGTGCCACTTGTCTACCGCTTTGTTCTACTGATCCTAAAGGTCTCCTGCTATTTCTCATGTCTGTCTAAGGTCACTGAAACACCACAGCAATATCTGAAGAGAGGGAACTCATGTGAGATAGGTATGATCCCCAGAAGTGCAAGTGGCTCAGGTACAGGGATGGAATTCCAGCAGGAGCTCCTTTGCATATTAGGCCACACACCCCTGATGTAGCCAATCCTCCAAGAGCTTACAAAAAAGAGCCTTGGAAGCTCTTGGAGGATTGGCTGCATCAGGGGTGTGTGGCCTAATATGCGAAGGAGCTCCTGCTAGAATTCCACCTCTGCTCATGCATATGAATCAGAGGTCCATGAATGGCTATTTGCCACAAGGTCTGGGGCAGTGATGGTCTGTATTCTTGGTGCCTGGGGGGCTGCAGTGGGAGGGGTTCTGGAGTTCTGGCCCTGCTGCTGTACCTCCTGATGGCACCTGGTTTTGGCCACTGTGTGACACAGAGTGTTGGACTGAATGGGCTATTGGCCTGATCCAACATGGCTTCCTTTATGGTCCTATGTCTGGGGCAAGTGATGCTCTGTGTTCTTGGTGCTTGGGGGTGCCACAGTGGGAGGGCATCTGGAGTTCTGACCTCACTGGTGGACCTCCTGATGGCCCCTGGGTTTTGGTTGTTGTGTGACACAGGGTATTGCACTGGATGGGCTGTTAACCTGATCCAACATGGCTTCTCTTATGTTCTGGACCTCCTGATGGCACCTGGTTTTGGCCACTGTGTGACACAGAGTGTTGGACTGGATGGGCCATTGGCCTGATCCAACATGGCTTCCTTTATGGTCTTATGTCTGGGGCAAGTGATGCTCTGAATTCTTGGTGCTTGGAAGGGACAACAGTGGGAAGGCTTTTAGTGTCCTGGCCCCACTGATGGACCTCCTGATGGTACCTAGGTTTTGGCCAATGTGTGACACAGAGCGTTGGACTGGATGGGCCTTTGGCCTGATCCAATATGGCTTCTCTTATGTTCTTATGTTATGTGAAATGGTTGGTGCCTTTTGTACTAACTTGAATAGCTTTTATTATTGTTGTCAGCTGGGATTTCTATTTTTTAATGCTCTCTGGAGAAAAGCAGAAAAAAACCATTTTTGCTAACACAAATATTTTCTCCTTTGGTCCCCCTGTCTTACTCTGTTTTATCTTTTTCATTTTTTCCCTTGTTTTTCTTTTCCGGTTCCTCCTCACCTGACATTCCAGAACCTTCCGGCTCAGAGTCCCAAGGGAAAGGAAGCCTGTCTGAGGAAGAACTCGTCAACGCCATTAAAGAAGCAAAGGGCTTTTCCCACGAACGCCCCGACGGCCAACGATCGTCCAGGGCCGTGCCGGAAAAACAAACCCCCCCAAGCAAGTCGAGTCTTCCTGCCGGTAGACCTCCCGTGGACAACGAGGCGAGCAGTGCCGAGTCCGGTGATTCGGAAATAGAGCTGGTCTCGGAAGACCCCTTAGCTGCCGAAGAGGTTCTCCACTCTAGCTACATGACCTTCAGCCACAGCAGCGGCCCGCCGCCTTCTCCGGCCTCCCCTTCCATTCAGTACAGCATCCTGAGGGAAGAGCGAGAGGCCGAGCTGGACAGCGAGCTCATCATCGAGTCGTGCGACGCTTCTTCGGCCTCTGAGGAGAGCCCCAAGCGGGAGCATGACTCCCCCTTGATGAAGCCGGTCATTATGGACATCATCCAGGAGGAGAACAACTCCCGAAACGAAAGCCGGGTGGCTTCGAACTACCGTGTAAATAGCTCCAAGGAGAGCCGGATGAACCGGGAGAACCTTGCCGACTCGGCCTCCTACCTGAAGTGTTCCTTCGCCTCACCGAAAGCAAACGTTGAGCTGTCTTCCTCCTCTCCCTCCACCGTCGCTGAAGGGACAAAGGACAAAGCCGCGCAGAAGAAGGCGGCCGACGGGGCGGCGGCTGCAGCCACGAGTCAGCTGCCTTCTAAGAGTTCGGTGGCAAGAAGTCCCTGGCCTTCGCCGCCGTTTCTAAATAAGCAAAAAGGTAATTGTGGGTACGTTATATGTTCTGAACAAGTAGTGGACCTTTGTCTGGATATCATCCAGGGAGGTGTGGGTGGGGCCATTTGATGTAGCAGACACAGGAGGAACCTGTCATGTAGAAGATGGGGCGGAATTGTTTTCTGTGGCCCGAGAAGGTCGGACCAGAATCAGTGGGTTGAAATTAAATCAGAAGTGTTTCTGGCTCAACATTAGGAAAAACTTCCTGACCGTTAGAGCGGTTCCTCAGTGGAACAGGCTTTCTCTGGAGGTGGTGGGCTCTCCTTTCTTGGAGGTTTTTAAACGGAGGCTAGATGGCCCTCTGACAGCAATGAAAATCCTGTGAATTTTGGGGGAGGAGTCTGTGAGTTTAGAGCGGTTCCTCAGTGGAACAGGCTTCCTTGGGAGGTGGTGGGCTCTCCTTCCTTGGAGGTTTTCAAACAGAGGCTAGATGGCCATCTGACAGCAATGAAGATCCTGTGAATTCAGGGGGAGGTATTTGTGAGTTTAGAGCGGTTCCTCAGAGGAACAGGCTTCCTCGGGAGGTGGTGGGCTCTCCTTCCTTGGAAGTTTTTAAACAGAGGCTAGATGGCCATCTGACAGCAATGAAGATCCTGTGAATTTAGGGGGAGGTGTTTGTGAGTTTCCTGCATTGTGCAGGGGGCTGGACTAGATGACCCTGGGGTCCCTACCAACTCTATGATTCTAGGAATGCGATTGACAGGTGTCTAGTGGTGCACAAAAACAGTGAAACCCACATTTGTCCCGACTGCTACTTGCTTATTGCTGGCTAGTGATTTGTGAGCTGAACAGTCCGGTGTTTGAGCACTCTCCCGTTTTCCTCCTGTCTGCCTCGCAGGGGGACCTTTTTATGAGTTTTGTTTCCCCAGGCTGGTTGTATTTTTGATAGCTTCCACAGTAAAAATGCTCTTTCTTTTGAAGGTATGTTGCCACCTAGTGGGCAGTGAGGAAAACAGCCTAACGTTTTCCCTTTTCGTTGTCTCATTTCAACCAGAGGCGGTGCACGGAAACAGTGGGGTTTTTTTTCCTTTTCATTTCACCGTAGTTTTATATATTTTCACAGAGCCTTTTTATTTTCCTTATTGCATGAGTTTTCTTGTCTTTATTACATTCTCTTTCCTGTTTCCATACATTTCACAGGGAAATATCTCTGACTGTAACTCCCTTCTTCCTCAATCCAGCTAGGATTAAATTGTCAGGGATTATTCTTATCAGTCAAGGGGAATCCCTCTGTGCCGTATTTCAGGCAAACAGGAGGGCGCAGGTGTGGCCAAACCAGGGCTTTTTTTTGTAGCAGGAACTCCTTTGCCTATTAGGCCACACACCCTTGGTGTAGCTAATCCCCCAAGAGTTTACAGGGCTCTTCTTACAGGGCTTTACAGGTGTAGAGAGCCAATATGGTGTAGTGGTGAAGTGCGCGAACTCTTATCTGGGAGAACCGGGTTTGATTCCCCACTCCTCCACTTGCACCTGCTGGAATGGCCTTGGATCAGCCATAGCTCTGGCAGAGGTTGTCCTTGAAAGGGCAGACTCTTATCTGGGAGAACCGGGTTTGATTCCCCACTCCTCCACTTGCACCTGCTAGCATGGCCTTGGGTCAGCCATAGCTCTGGCAGAGGTTGTCCTTGGAAGGGCAGCTGCTGTGAGAGCCCTCTCAGCTCCACCCACCTCACAGAGTGTTTGTTGTGGGGGAGGAAGATAAAGGAGATCGTGAGCCGCTCTGAGACTCTGCATGGAGGGCGGAATATAAATCCAATTTTGTCGTCTTCTCCTATTGTAACTTCTTGGAGGTGTAGAATTGTTTTCTGTGGCCCCAAAAAGTAGGACCAGAACCAGTGGGTTGAAATTAAATCAAAAGAGTTTCCGGCTCAACATTTGGAAGAACTTCCTGACCGTTAGAGCAGTTCCTCAGTGGAACAGGCTTCCTCGGGAGGTGGTGGGCTCTCCTTCCTTGGAGGTATTTAAACAAAGGCTGGATGGCCATCTGACAGCAATGAAGATCTTGTGAATTTAGGGGGAGGTATTTGTGAATTTCCTGCATTGTGCAGGGGGTTGGACTAGATGACCCTGAAAGTCCCTTCCAACTCTATGATTCTGTTATTGGCTACAGCAGGGGTGTGTGGCCTAATATGCAAAGGAGTTTCTGCTATAAACTAAAAACACCTGGACACTATACTTCTGTTAATACAACCCAAAATTGCATTTGCCTTTTTAGCTACCACATCACGCTGTTAACTCATGTAGATGGATTTCTGGTCTGACCAAGCTGGGCTCTTATGTTGCTCTCTGATTAAAATGTGGAATTTGCTGTCAGAGGATGTCGTGATAGCCCTAGGAATAAACAACCTTAAAAGGGGCTTAGACAGATTCATGGAGGATAAATCTATCAATGGCTACTAGCCCTGGTGACTGAGGAAACCTCCACATTCAGAGGCACTAATCCTCTGAATCCCAGAGCCAGGAGGCAATATCAAGGGAAGACCTTGGCCCACTATGCCCTGTTGCTGGCTGTCCAGAGGAGCTGGTTGGCCACTGTGTAAGACAGGATGCTCGACTGGATGGACCCCTCGTCTGATCCTGCAGGGCTCTTCAACTTCCAGGGATTAGGACTGCTCACTTGAGTTTGGTGTAGTGGTGAAGTGCGCGAACTCTTATCTGGGAAAACCGGGTTTGATTCCCCACTCCTCCCCTTGCAGCTGCTGGAATGGCCTTGGGTCAGCCATAGCTCTGGCAGAGGTTGTCCTTGAAAGGGCAGCTGCTGTGAAAGCCCTCTCCAGCCCCACCCACCTCACAGGGTGTCTGTTGTGGGGGAGGAAGGGAAAGGAGATTGTAGGCCGCTCAGAGCCTCTGTCCTTGAAAGGGCAGCTGCTGTGAGAGCCCTCTCCAGCCCCACCCACCTCACAGGGTGTCTGTTGTGGGGAGGAAGGGAAAGGAGATTGTAGGCCGCTCTGAGACTCTGTCCTCGAAAGGGCAGCTGCTGGGAGAGCCCTCTCAGCCCCACCCCCCTCACAGGATGTCTGTTGTGGGGGAGGGAGGGAAAGGAGATTGTAGGCCGCTCAGAGCCTCTGTCCTTGAAAGAGCAGCTGCTATGAGAGCCCTCTGCAGCCCCACCCACCTCACAGGTCTGTTGTGGGGGAGGAAGATAAAGGAGATTGTGAGCTGCTCTGATTCAGAGTTGAGGGTGGGATATAAATCCAATATCATCATCACTATCTAGCCAGCACAGGGGAACCCTGAGATGGAAAGGAAAGGCCCCCTGTGCAAGCACCAGTCGTTTCTGACTCTGGGGTGATGTTGCTTTCACAACGTTTTCACGGCAGACTTTTTACGGGGTGATTTGCCATTGCCTTTTCCAGTCCTCTACACTTTCCCCCCAGCAAGCTGGGGACTCATTTGACCGACCTCAGAAGGATGGAAGGCTGAGTCAGCTGAGATACCCTTCCATTTAATTGGTTAGCACTTCCACAGTGTGTCTTTCGCAGTGTGCCAGGCCTCTCTGTGTGGCTCAGGGGAGTCTCCAATGAGTTACATGGACAAAACTAGAAACCGCTGCTTTCTAAGGAAACCTGGAACAGAAGGTCACGCTTTGTGGCTTTTTGATCTTTTATGATTTCATCTTAGAAACCAACATCAGGCCCCACGTCAGGCAGCGAACCTTGCTCAAGCACTAAAGGATGAGCAACACATATGGGTAGAGTCCATGGCTCAGTGGTAGAACATCTGCTTGGCATGCAGAAGGTCCCAGGTTCAATCCTCAGCATCTCCAGTTAAAGGACCAGGCAGCAGGTGATGGAAAAAACCTCAGCCTGAGACCCTGGAGAGCCATGGTGGGGCTGTAGCGCAGTGGTAGAGCATCTGTTTGGCATGCAGAAGGTCCCAGGTTCAATCCCCGGCGTCTCCAGTTAAAGGACCAGGCAGCAGGTGGTGGGAAAGACCTCAGCCTGAGACCCTGGAGAGCCAGGGTGGGGCTGTAGCGCAGTGGTAGAGCATCTGTTTGGCATGCAGAAGGTCCCAGGTTCAATCCCCGGCGTCTCCAGTTAAAGGACCAAGCAGCAGGTGATGGGAAAGACCTCAGCCTGAGACCCTGGAGATCCACTTCCAGTCTGGGTAGACGGTACTAACCCTGACGGACTAAAGGTTTGGTTTTATTATAAGACAGCTTCCCGTGTCCACATGTTGAAATACAAATCCACCCAACGGACACATATTAGAAAGTCTTAGTAAATGGGCCATGCTTTTTTTAAAATATATATATATATATTTTTTTTTTATTATATTTAAGCAAGATACAATGCCATATTCTAACAAAGAAAACTAAGATGAGAATAAACAAAAATAGAAAAAGTTGTGTGTAATTGTTCAATTCATTTCAAAAGAATGGTTGCATTCAGTTGTTTTTTAAGTACTTATTATAAAAACATTTTTTCTATATATGTCCAGTATTATATTTAATAAAGATACCATTTATTGATAATATTTGGAACGTCGCCTTGAGAAGTTAAATAATCAAGCATTGGAAACCAGATAGTTTCAAAATTTGTATTTTGGATTGAGTTTGTAAGAAATTTTAAATTTGCTGCGATTTTGCTCATAGCACAAAGATTCCAGATCTTTTTGTGCCAGAGGCCAATGGTGGGCTTTTGGTACATCTTTCCATAACTGAGCGATTATAGTTTTTGCAGCATATATCAAGATTGCCATAGCCTTGTTTACAATAGGTTTACATTTAATCTCAGATTTAATAACAAAGCTTCTGGTGAGATCTCAACTAGATAACCTGTGACACCTTTTATTCGCTGTATTACTTCTATCCAGAAAGGATTGATTGCTGGGCAGTACATCCAACAGTGGAGTTGTGTGCCTGTGAGCTCTTGCAGAATTAAGGTTGCCAATCGCCAGGTGGGGGCAGGGGATCCCCCAGTTTGGAGGCCCTCCCCCCGCTTCAGGGTCATCAGAAAGCGGGGTGGAGGGGAGGGGAAAGTCTGCTGGGAACTCCGTTATTCCCTATGGAGACTTATTCCCATAGGATATAATGGAGAATTGATCCGCGAGTATCTGGGGCTCTGAGGGGGCTGTTTTTTTTAAGTAGAGGCTCCAAATTTTCAACATAGCATCCAGCGCCTCTCCCCAAAATACGCCCCAAGTTTCAAAACGATTGGACCAGGGAGTCCAATTCTGTGAGCCCCCAAAAGAAGGTGCCCCTATCCTTCATTATTTCAAGAAGGAAGTCATTTAAAAAGGCATGCGGTCCCTTTAAATGTGATAGCCGGAACTCGCTTTGGAGTTCAGTGATGCTTGTCACACCTGGCTCCTGGCTCCACCCCCAAAGTCTCCTGGCTTCACCCCCAAAGTCCCCAGATATTTCTTGAACTGGACTTGGCAACCCTATGCTGAATTCATAAAGGCTGCAACGGAGTGCTGGGGGAGGGAAGAGATCAAGACTAATGCAGTATTTATTTCATTTTACATCCAATTTTTCTTTCCAGTGCCCCCCCCCCGAAGTGGCTTACATCCTTTCCCTGTCCTCCATAATAAGCCTGTGGGGTAAGTTAGGATGAGAATGTGTCTTGGCTAAGGGGGGGGGAAATGGGTCCATGTGTATCATGACCCTCTGCTTGGGTTCAACCTTCCTAGCTCGCATGGAAGACTCAGAACACACCAGGGGTCATTTCATAGAAAAAGAGGTGCCAGAGTTCATTAGCACAACTCTCTTTATATTTTTTATTGAATTTTGAAAAAATATATACAAGTTAATATCAATATTAATATTGTATAATTGTATATTAATATTCATATACAATTAATTAAACTTCTGGAATCAGGTCGTAAACAAGCATAAATGCTTACATGCATACCATAAAATATCGAGTAAGGTTTTTAAGTTATAAAGATGTATCTAGATATGTAGCCCATTTTCTATCCAAGGTCAAGATGAAAACCAAATTAAGACAATAATTCTGTATCAAAACACAGTTAATCTAATTATATTATCATTAAACTATTAATTATGCATTGCTGTGAATTCTTGACTGCCTAAATATTCTCTATGCAAACTATTACAGGTTATTCCAAAATTTACTATCTAGTAATTATAATTAGGTGTGATCCACAACTAGCACAGTAAAAGAAAAGGAAGGCAGAAAAAGAGAGAAATAAACCCCAGCAGACTTTTTACGGGGGGGTTGCCATTGCCTTCCCCAGTCATCTACACTTTCCCCCCAGCAAGCTGGGAACTCATTTTTCCGACCTCGGAAGGTTGGAAGGCTGAGTCAACCTTGAGCTGGCTACCTGAACCCAGCTTCCGCCGGGATCGAACTCAGGATGTGAGCAGAGAGCTCAGACTGCAGTACTGCAGCTTTACCATGCTGCGCCACTGCAAAAAATATAACCTTCTTCTCCAATTTGCCGCCCCTCCAAAAAATAGAAGCTCATTCTTGTGTACCCAAACTGGCAGAGGCTTTCCAGGTTCTTACACAAAAGTCTTCTACATCACCTGCTGTGAGCTGGAGATGTCATGTTGGCAACCCAACCTCACGCCCTCCCCCCCCCCCCGGCCTCTTTATGGCCATATCCCAGTCGTCCCCACCCTTTGGGGCACCAGGGACCGGCACCAGGGCCGGCCTGCCCACCACAGTCCCAGGGCCAGCAGAGTGGGGACACTAAATTCGCCATGGGGGCTTGTCTACTTTATACGCTGTAATTATTTCCCCTTTTTTTTAATGGGGAAAAATATTAGAAAGTTTGTTGAATCTGAAGAGTGCAGCAAAATTCTCACAGGGGGTGTTGAACAATGGAGTCGAGAAGCAAATATATTTTTTTTTGGTGGGGAGGGGTTGTAAAGAAAGAAAGAGCACATTGTATGCGCAGCTGTGGAAACAAGAAAAAATACCAGAGAAATGGGACTGGATTATGAAAGTTTTATCGTGGCGTGAGATGGACAAACTAACTAGAACTCTAAGAGACTATGATCTAGATATATTCAAAAAGGAGTGGAAGAAATTTAAAGGATATATGGAGAAAGAGTGGAATGTAAAAAGACATTGGACAATTTTTTAGTATTGATGAGGGGGAAAAAAATTGAACTTTGATCAGTTAGTGGTACCTTTAGTATTGAACTTAAATATATAACTTTGGGGAAGTCAAACAAGGGAGGGAGGGGGGATTGAAATATCATATGGGTTAGTACAGGAAATGTATAATTAAGTTTTGTAACCATATGTTATCAATAAATTGTTAAAACACAAGAAAGAAAGAGCACAATCAAATTCTGCTCTGCCCCCTGTGAGCTCCTACCCAAAATGAGGCCTGGAACACCCCATTGCATTCCAGTGATGCTTGCATATGACGAGGGATGCCAGCTCTGGGTTAGGAAATTCCTGGAGATTTGGGGGGGGGGGGTGGAACCTGTGGGGAGTGTGGAAGGCAGGGACCTCAGCGGGGTACAGCCCACCTTCCACGGCAGCCATTCCCCCCCCCCCCCCAGGAAACTGATTTCTGTAGTCTGAAGATGACTTGTAATTCAGGTTGCCAGGTCCAACTCAAGAAATATCTGGGGACTTTGGGGTGGAGCCAAGAGGCTTGGGGGTGGAGCCAGGAGACATTGGGGGTGGAGCCAGGAGCAAGGGTGTGACAAGCATAATTGAACTCTACCTTTTAAATGCCTTCCCTCCATTGGAAATAATGCAGGATAGGGGCACCTTCTTTGGGGGCTCATAAAATTGGTCCCCCTGCTCCAATCGTTTTGAACTTTGGGGGGTATTTTGGGGAGAGGCACCGGATACTGTGCTGAAAATTTGATGCCTCTACCTCAAAATACAGCTCCCCCAGAGCTCCAGATACCCTTGGATCAATTCTCCATTATACCTTATGGCAGGGCTCGGGAGCCGCATGTGGCTCTTTCACACATATTGTGTGGCTCTTGAAGCTCCCACTGCCCTATCAGCCGGCTTAGAGAAGGCATTTGTCTCTTTAAATCACTTCTCCAAGCCAACCCAGCTGGCAGCTTGGAGAAGGCATTTAGAGATAAAGTTGCTTTCTTTCCACCTCTCTCTCCCTCCTCCCTCCCCCATCTATTTGCCCTCCTTCCTTCCTCCCTTGTCTCACAGCTCTCAAACATCTGATGCTCATATCTTGTGGCTCTCGGACATCTGACATTCATGTCTTGCGGCTCTCGGACAGCTGACATTTATTCTATGAGACTCTTACGTTAAGAAAGTTTGGCCACCCCTGCCCTATGGAAATCAGTCTCCATAGGGAATAATGGAGTGCCCAGCACTGACCCTGAAGCGGGGGGGGGGCCTCCAAACCGGGGGATCCTCTGTCCCCACCTGTGGATTGGCAACCCTACTTGCAATTCCAGATCTCTGGCCAATACTCTGAGATGGGCAACCCAGTACTGATTTTGTACAGCATAGCCAAAATGCTCTTGGCGTTGGAGATGACTCAAAGATAAGGTCAGCCCAATGGCAATGCAGAAAGACCCATGAGATGCATTGTGTTCGGCTCAGCTGCTAACGCCCTGTTTACATCCAAAAGCTTGTCCCCAATTGGATTGTTGCGAGGAGTGACTTGAGTGTGTGTGTGTGTGTGTGTGTGTGGAATTCATAAAGGCTGCAACAGAGTGGTGGGGTAGGGGGGGATCAATACTAATGCAGTAATCCTGGAAGCCAATGACTTTCAGCCGTCCGGCAGCAGCCCAGAGGTGCCTTTTTGTAATTAACGGGGTGCCTGGCCGCACAAGCAAATTATTATTTGCAGTGTAGCCACCGTTAAAGGCTGCCTTTTTAATATTCTGTACTGGCCCGTCCTGTTTTTTCGATTTGCTTGTTTGCAAGTGCAGGGTGGGGGGCGGGGCGGGGGAGGTGAAATTGAAAGAGCAAAAGAGTTTCCATCCCACAGTGCAGCTGGACTTGTGTCGGTCGACCGCTAGAGTTGGTTCTAGATGTCAAATAAGGAAAGAACATAAGAGAAGCCATGTTGGATCAGGCCAATGGCCCATCCAGTCCAACACTCTGTGTCACACATAAGAACGTAAGAGAAGCCATGTTGGATCAGGCCAGTGGCCCATCCAGTCCATCACTCTGTGTCATTCATAAAACATAAGAGAAGCCATGTTGGATCAGGCGAATGGCTCCTCCAGTCCAACACTCTGTGTCACATAAGAACATAAGAGAAGCCATGTTGGATCAGGCCAATAGCCCATCCAGTCCATCACTCTGTGTCATTCATAAAGCATAAGAGAAGCCATGTTGGATCAGGCGAATGGCTCCTCCAGTCCAACACTCTGTGTCACATAAGAACATAAGAGAAGCCATGTTGGATCAGGCCAGTGTCCCATCCAGTCCAACACTCTGTGTCACACATAAGAACATAAGAGAAGCCATGTTGGATCAGGCCAATGGCCCATCCAGTCCATCACTCTGTGTCATTCATAAAACATAAGAGAAGCCATGTTGGATCAGGCCAATGGCTCCTCCAGTCCAACACGCTGTGTCACATAAGAACATAAGATAAGCCATGTTGAATCAGGCCAATGGCCCATCCAGTCCAACACTCTGTGTCAAACAGTGGCCAAAAAACCAGGTGCCATTTTTGAAATTTTTAGCTGTAATAACATTTCCCAATCTACCCTATTTTAAACCCAGTTAGGGTGTTTCTATTTCCTATTCTCTAATTCTTATTTGTTTCTTTTCAATAATCAGAGTTAAATCATAATACAAAAACAGTAAGAAATCCCATTACCATACAGTACAAAAAAGGTTTACAGGTACAATATTCCATATTTTTTTCCAGTAGTCATTAATTCCAAAAACATAAATTCAATGAGAAAATAAATTTTAAACCCAGTGGTTCAAGTTTAGAGTTCACACAGGAATTCTAGATATATCTATCCTGTTATGATATTATGTCTTCATCAGTGAACTAAAAATACAGAAAGAAGCATTATTGTGTGCATATTATGCTGAACCCCCCTGATGTAGCCAATCGTCTAAGAGCTTTTATTTATTTATTTTAAATTTTAGTATGCTTATTTTCCGCCCTTCCCTGCGAAGGGGCGAAGGGTGGATTGGCTATATAAGAGGCAGGGGTGGAATTCTAGCAGGAGCTGCTTTGCATATTAGGCCACACCCCTCAGATGTAGCCAATCCTCCTGGAGCTTCCAGTAGGCCCTGTACTAAGAGCCCTCTAAGCTCTTGGAGGATTGGCTACACCAGGGGGGGCGTGACCAAATATGCAGAGGAGCTCCTGCTAGAATTCCACCCCTGGGCCACACACACCTGATGTAGCCAATCCTCCTGGAGTTTACAGTAGGCCCTGTACTAAGAGCCCTGTAAACTCTTGGAGGATTGGCTATATAAGAGGCAGGGGTGGAATTCTAGCTGGAGCTCCTTTGCATATTAGGCCACACACCCCTGACGTAGCCAATCCTCCAAGAGCTTACAAACGAGAGCCTGCGATGTGCCCTTTCCGCCTGTGGTGCACTTTATTGTTTCATTGTTTTTATCTGTTTATCTTTAATGTATTGTTTTAACTTTGAACTGTAGGTTTTATTGTTGTTTGCATGTTGCTTAAGGAAAGTAAGCAGAAGCCTTTCATCACATAGAGAAGAAAACAGTGAGAAGGGGAGGGGTTCTCCCAATGTGTGGGGGGAGAGGTCACGTCTGTTTCCCTTGTGTTGGGTGGAAATGACCTTGGAGAGGGAACTAGTGTTTCAAGGCAAGTGTTGCAGAAGGTACCAGAAGAGCTGGAGGAGGGAAATAATTACAAAGGGCATCTTAGGCTTATGGTCTGATAAGCAGTTCACGCGGCTGCCGAAGGGAAGTTTTAAACAAGATTAAGTGGCGGGACTCTAGCTTAAAAGGATGGGTGTGAACCAGAATGCAAACGAGAGCCTACCCCCTACCCCCAAATTCAGGTAAAACTAAAGACATCTATGCATTTTTAAAAAGTATATAAACTTGCAATGCATAAATGACACTGAAATTACAATCAAATAATTTGGCATATTGGTGTTACAACTAGGGCTGCCAAGTCCCCGACTGGTTTCTCCCCCGCGCAAATCGCGCATGGCCCAATGACTTTGCCCAGAAGTGACATCATCATGCCAGGGACATTGCACCAAGGATGCTCTAGGACTCATGATAAAAATTCTAAGGTACCATAGAGTTTTACTGCAATTCCTAGAGCATCACACCGGGGGGGGGGGTGCTCTAGGATTCATGGTAAAACTCTATGGTACCATAGAGTTTTTACTGCAAGTCCTAGAGCATCCCTGGCGCAACGTCCCCAGTGCGATGATGTCACTTCTGCCATTCCAGCAGCTGCAAGTGGAGGAGGGAGGAATCAAACCCGGTTCTCCCACATAAGAGTCCGCGCACTTAACCGCTACAACAAACTGGCTCTCTACACCTGACAACCTCTGGGTGGGATATTCCCAGGGGTTGTTTTGTAGAAAAATACGTGGCGGAGCTCATTAGCATAACTCATTCGGATATCCTGCCCCCCCACCAGCCAAAAGCAACCCAACGCAAGAAAGGAGAGCCCCGGGCGAGTGAGGCCTGCCCCCCCAGTCCAAAGGCCAGCAAAGCACCCACCCACCGCTCAAAATCACATAAGTGGAGAAAGGGTGCCGCAGACTTCTCCAGGGGTTAATGAGGGCTGCTGGGGGTGTGCCCACTCTCCTAATCCAGGGATTGTTATGCAGCTGCACCTACTATTCAATGGACAAAGTAGGTGCTGGGGAGGAAGAGGGGGAACCCTCAGAAAGGTTCAGGAGCTGTGCTCCTGTGAGCTCCTGCTGGTTCTGAGGCCTGGATATTCCAGAGTTAGAACTGAGCTGCAGACGACAGAGATGGGGTTGCTAACATCTCCCAGAATTACAAGCCACCTCCAGAAGACAGAATGGTTCTCCGGGAGAAAATGGCTGCTTTGGAGGGTGGACTAGATAGCATTCCACCCTGCTGAGCTAAGAGATAAAGAATACAATATAACAATGCCCAGGGGTGTCAAACTCATTTGTTATGAGGGCCAGATCTGACACAAATGAAACCTTGTCGGGCCGAGTCATGTCGGGCCGGGCCGTATGTGTACCTATTTAAGATTAGGTAGCAGAGATAGAAACTATCTATGCAGTGGTCTCTGTTAAAGAGCATAAGAACATAAGAGAAGCCATGTTGGATCAGGCCAATGGCCCATCCAGTCCAACACTCTGGGTCACACTTAAGAACATAAGAGAAGCCATGTTAGATCAGGCCAATGGCCCATCCAGTCCAACACTCTGTGTCACACATAAGAACATAAGAGAAGCCATGTTGGATCAGGCCAGTGGCCCTATTTAAGATTAGGTAGCAGAGATAGAAACTATCTATGCAGTGGTCTCTGTTAAAGAGCATAAGAACATAAGAGAAGCCATGTTGGATCAGGCCAATGGCCCATCCAGTCCAACACTCTGGGTCACACTTAAGAACATAAGAGAAGCCATGTTAGATCAGGCCAATGGCCCATCCAGTCCAACACTCTGTGCCACACAGTAGCCAGAATATATATACATTGTGGCTAATAGCCACTGATGGACCTCTGCTCCATATTTTTATCCAATCCCCTCTTGAAGCTGGCTATGCTTGTAGCCGCCGCCACCTCCTGTGGCAGTGAGTTCCACATGTTAATCACCCTTTGGGTGAAGAAGTACTTCCTTTTATCCATTTTAACCTGACTGCTCAGCAATTTCATTGAATGCCCACGAGTTCTTGTATTGTGAGAAAGGGAGAAAAGGACTTCTTTCTCTACCTTCTCCATCCCATGCATAATCTTGTAAACCTCTATCATGTCACCCCGCAGTCGACGTTTCTCCAAGCTAAAGAGCCCCAAGCGTTTTAACCTTTCTTCATAGGGAAAGTGTTCCAAACGTTTAATCATTCTAGTTGCTCTTTTCTGGACTTTTTCCAATGCTATAATGTCCTTTTTGAGATGTGGTGACCAGAATTACACACAGTATTCCAAATGAGACCGCACCATCAATTTATACAGGGGTATTATGATACTGGCTATGCCCCCAAAACCAATGGAAAGGTCTCCTCTAGGGGTCATTTTATAAAAGAAGAGGTGCCGGAGCTCATTAGCACAACTCATTTGCATATGCCACACACCCCCGACATCACCAGAAGGTGTACCAAATTATATCAGCTCAGCATCTACCTTAAAACGCTTCCCAAATTATAATTGTCCTAATAAAACCTTACTCCCATCATACTTTTAAAATTACTTTCTCCTGTGGGGCCACGGTGGCAGGACGAAGATTTCCGTCTGTCCGCTTGATACGTTTTGGTTGTTTTCTCATTTTTTGTGGGGAGAAATATTAGAAAGTTTGTCACATTTCAGGGTTAAGTGAAATTCTCAAGGGGGCTTGAACAATGGAGCCCAGAAGCAAGTATTTGGAGAGGGTGGGGGATAAGAAAGAAAGAGCACAATAAAATGTAGAGGTTCCGGAACTCTACTCCTGTGACCTCCTGCTCAAAATGAGGCCTGCCTCACATAAACGCTAAGAGCTTAGAGATGTTGTTCTGTGGAGCAAGTGTGGTCTGGAAAGAAGAAAAGCTCCTTAAAAAGTAGGGTGTGTGTCTGCCTGTGTGTGTGTGTGTGATGGGACATCTTGTGCGAGGATGTTCATGACATCCATTTGAACTCTCAACCGGTTTCCATGGCAGCAGAAGCGGCAACTGACAACCCCTGGCTGCGAATCAGATTACCGCGCTGTCCATCAGAGACTGGCTGAAAAGTCTTCAGATTTTTGCAAACAGAATTGTGCAACGTTTGCAGCACTGTCTGCCCGTTAAAGAAATCTCCGTAGATTCATTCTGTGAGTTTTGTAAATAAAGGGTTGCTCGTAATGAAATTGCTCTCCAGATTAGCCGTAGCAAGACTAACCACGCTTGCGTTCCGCTACTGCCCACCAAGACGCCACCAATTTGGATACAGAATTTACTTCCAGCATAATCATTGCTTTGAAGATATTAGGTTTGTTTGGGTTTTTTTTGTCCTGGAAGTATGTAAGCCTAAGAACATCATTAGACAAATATTGGCAAGAAGAGAAACCTTTTGGACATTTAAATTCAGTAGTCTGGAACCAAATGGCTTAAATGCTAATTTAGATCTGTCTAGTCATATGTGGAAGAGCCCCATGGTGCCGAGTGGTAAAGCTGCAGTACTGCAGTCGTAAGCTCTGCTCATGACCTGAGTTCGATCTCTGCGGAAGCTGGTTTCAGGTAGCCGGCTCCAGGTTGACTCAGCCTTCCGAGAACAGTAAAATGAGCACCCAGCTTGCTGGGGGGCGGGGGGGAAGTGTAGATGACTGGGGAAGGCAATGGCAAACCACCCCGTAAAAAGTCTGCCGTGAAAACTTTGTGAGAGCAACGTCACCCCAGAGTCGGAAACGACTGGTGCTTGCACAGGGGACTGCCTTTACTTTTTAGTCGTATATGAATGTTACACCATTGAACATGCATGTACTTTTTCAAGAGGCTATGAGAAAGGCCTGTTTACTTTAGAGTTTTGAATTAAATGGTCGTAATGCTGTTCTTTTAGGGTTGCCAGGTCTGGGTTGGAAAATACCTGCAGACTTTGGGGGTGGATCTGGGAGAGGGGCGGGGTTTGGGGAGGGGCCTCAGCAGGGTACAAGGCCATACAAAGCAGCCATTTTCTCCAGGGGGCTGATCTCTGCCTGCTGGAGATCAGTTGTAAAAGAGGGAGATCTGGAGGCTGGCAACCCTGTGTTCTTTATATATGAATGGCTTCCTGGTATAGTTCTTAAAATTAATTGTATTTCTTTCAAAAAATGGACTTATATGTGCATGGCTACCTGCCATATAAATCATTCTACCCTCTTCTTACTGATTTATTAACTTGTGGTAGCTGGCCCAAGGTTGACTCAGCCTTCCACCCTTCTGAGGTCGGTCAAATGAGTCCCCAGCCTTGCTGGGGGGGAAGTGGAGATGACTGGGGAAGGCAATGGCAAGCCACCCCGTCAAAAGTCTGCCGTGAAAATGTCGTGAGAGCAACGTCACCCCTGAGTCGGAAACGACTGGTGCTTGCACAGGGGACCTTTTCTTTTCCTATAGCAGATATGAATGGCTGTCTGCTATATTCTTCAACTGTTTATTCTGTTCTTAGATTAGACCTGTTGAATCCAAAGTTGTTTGGCTGTTTTGTCATATTGGTTGAAATTTATTCTATCCCCTTTAAGAACATCTCAGCATCAGCTGCATTTAATTGAGTAGTAAATGGCTAACAAGAGATTTATGACCTGAGACTGGCACAAAAGAGTTTTTGCCTGTTGCTACCAGAAGATGTTGGACGAGTCAGATTCTGTGTGTTGGGCTCAGGATTATTTAAACTGTTGGTAAGTGTGGGGAACTGTTATTTTTTTTCCAATTTAGTTAGATGTTGTTACATTTCTTGAGTCTAGTGTATCAGGGTATAACATAGGGCAGGGGTGTCAAATATGCAGCCCGGGAGCCGAATCAGGCCCTCGGAGGGCTCCTATCAGGCCCCCGAGCAACTGGCTGTCATCTGCTTCTTTCTCCCTCTCTCTTGCTTCCTTCTGCGTAACAGCTTGGTTTGCCAGGCTTGCTCAATCGCACAGGAGCTACAGAGCAAAACCTCTATTTTCTCCATTGGCTGAGGCTCCTCCCTAGGGGAGGAAGGAAAGAAGGAGAGCTTGCTTTGCTTTAAAACAAACTTATTTTATACAAAGTAAGTTCATAAGTATAATTTCATTAATAATTTTTACCGGGCTTTTTTTTGTAACAGGAACTCCTTTGCATATTAGGCCACACACCCCTTGATGGAGCCAATCCTCCTGGAGCTTACAGTAGACCCTGTAAGAAGAACCCTGTAAGCACTTGGAGGATTGGCTATATCAGGGGTGTGTATCCTAATAAGGAAAGAAGTTCCTGCTACAAAAAAAGCACTGATTTTTACAATGTACTGATGTATAAAGTAACATGTAGTTTTTATATCTGTTTTGTTCATAGCCTGTATCACTGAAGAAAAATATAGAAATGGGGTAATAAAACCCAGGGTCTCTATCTGGGACTATTTGGGCAGAACATATTGCAGTGTGGGACTTTTTAATTTGTATATTGCCTAGTGTCGGGTGTTTTTGCTACTATTGTACAGACCGTCGCTCCATTTTTTATGGTTGAGTCCAACTTTACCAGAGAGTTTGCCCAAAATCCAGAGCGTCGCTTCACAACGTCCCCAACATGATGACATCACTTCTGCATGGTGATATCACGCTGGGGCCTCCCCTCTCCCGGAAAGCACATAATGACATCACCCCGGCCTCCCCTCTCCCGGAAAGCTTCCTCTCACCCTCTCTGGCACAAGGTAGGGACCTGGCCACCAGTGTTCCCTTTAAGCTGAGTTAGTGTGAGCTAGCTCACAGGTTTTTAGCCTCTGGCTCACCCATTTCTGCCTTAGGAAAAAATGGCCCCAGAGCAAACTAATTGATGCGGTAGCTCACCACTTTCATGCCAGTAGCTCATGAAGCGTAAATTTTGCTCACAAGGCTCCACAGCTTAGAGGGTGTATTGCTGGCCACCTACCTTTTGTACTGCTACAAACTAACTTGGCTAAGTTTGGTGCAATGGTTAAGTGTGCAGACTCTTATCTGGGAGAACCGGGTTTGATTCCCCACTCTTCCACTTGCAGCTGCAGGAGTGGCCTTGGGTCAGCCATAGTTCTTGCAGAGGTTGTCCTTGAAAGGGCAGCTTTGTGAGAGCCCTCTCAGCCCCACCCACCTCACAAGGTGTCTGTTGTGGGGGAGGAAGGCAAAGGAGATTGGAAGCTGCTCTGAGACTCTGATTCAGAGAGAAGGGCAGGGTATAAATCTGCAGTGTTCTTCATCGTCTTCATCGTCATCTGTCTGTCTGTCTGTCTGTCTATCTATCTATCATCTCCACAGTCCCAGGCTGACCTGGGACCACACAAATCCCCTAAGTGACTTTAAAATGAGCAAATGCTAGAAGCTCCTGAGCTGAAATTCTGAGTTGTTTAGTTAGGCTTTCATCAACCCTGGAATAGCCTCTATGGGGTTATCAGATCCCTACCCTCAGCTTTCCCAAAAGCTCACTCGGCTATTCCAGAAAGCTTTCGGTTGAGAGCTTTGGACCGTAGAGCTGAAACGTTGTCAAGTATTAGATTGGTGGTCTATAAATCATAATGTGGGAGAGCTGTTGATGTATCTACATTGTTACAGAGCTTTCATAATGGTCTAAGTGTTGAGCTGGGTAGCTTTGTCTTGTTTTTAAACGTTATTGTTCGCAGACTTGAGTCTGCCCAAGCAGTGGATTGTCTAAAGCAAGGGTGTCAAACTCATTTGTTATGAGGGCCGGATCTGACATAAATGAGACCTTGTGGGGCCGGGCTATGTCAGGTTGGGCTGGGGCATGTCGGGCCAGGCCGTGTGTCTACCTATTTAAGATTAGGTAGTAGAGATATAAACTTTATAAAGGACACAGACAAACACAATTAAAGATTTTTCAAAAAGACTTTAGCACTTGTTAGTCTTAAAGGTGCTTTCTTTGTATTTCTCCCATGGAATCCAGGGAATGCAGCAAAGGAAGCTCTGTCTCTTTCCTTCCTTCCCCAGGGGACCAGGAGGGGGAGGAGCCTCAGCCAATAAAAGGAAGAGAGGCTTGGCTCAGTAGCTCTGCTGTGCAATTGAGAGAACCTGAAGAAGACTGCAGATTTATACCCCGCCCTTCTCTCTAAATCAGAGACTCAGAGCGACTTACAATCTCCTATATCTTCTCCCCACACAACAGACATTCTGTGAGAGGGCTCTCAAAGCAGCTGTCCTTTCAAGGACAACTCCTGCGTTAGCTATGGCTAACCCGAGGCCATTCCAGCAGGTCCAAGTGGAGTAGTGGGGCATCAAACCCGGTTCTCCCAGATAACAGTCCGCACACTTAACCACTACGCCAAACTGACTCTCAGTTTGGAAAAACAAGCTTTGCCTTTCCACCTTTCTCTCCAATAGAGGAGCCTCAGCCAATGGAGAAAGTAGAGGTTTTGCGCTGTAGTTCCTGTGTGATTGAGCAATCCTGTGTGATTGAGCAAAGCAAGCTGTGATGCAGAAGGAAGCAAGAGAGAGAGAGAAGGAAGCTGATGACAGCCAGTTGCTCGGGGTCTGATAGGAGCAACATGTTTGACACCCCTGGTCTAAAGGGCAGTGTATACATCTTTCAAATAAATATTGTAGAGCTGTGTTTGGAGCACTTGGGAACTGGACCTGAATTTTTTGCATGGTCCTAAGGAAGAGGAGCTGTGGTTCAGCAGCAGAACATGAACGCACATGAGCTGCCTTCTACTGGATCAGTCCATCGGCCCATCCAGGTCAGAATTCTCTACTCACCCTGGTCCGGGGCAGGCTTCCGTTTCCGCGCAGAGCAAGCTGGCGATTTCACATCAGTTGCTCGACGCCGCCATTTTGCGCAGGGCAAACTCGCGATTTGCCCCACCGCAGTCATCTGCTTCTATCATCTGCTTCTTTCTCCCTCTCTCTTGCTTCCTTCTGCATAACAGCTTGGTTTGCAAGGCTTGCTCGATCGCACAGGAGCTACAGAGCAAAACCTCTATTTTCTCCATTGGCTGAGGCTTCTCCCTTGAGGAGGAAGGAAAGGAGAACTTGCTTTGCTTTAAAACAAACTGTTTTTTCAGGTTTACACTGCGGCATGGCAAATCGCGGGTTTGCCCCACGTAAAATGGCGGCATGGAGCAACTGGTGCGAGATCGCCAGCTTGCTCCGTGCAGAAATGGAAGCCTGCCCCGGACCAAGGTGAGTGCGGAATCAGCCTCAGACTGGCAGTGGCTCACAGGGTCTCTGACCCTTCAGGTCTTTCCCATCACCTCCTGTTGGATTCCTTTAACTGGAGATGCCAGAGTCATCTTGTCCAACCCCCTGCACAATGCAGAAATTTCACAAATACCTCCCCCCCACACACACACCCTTCCTGCCCTCCTTCTCCTGATCTGCCTTATTCACAGGATCCGCATTGCTCTCAGATGGCCATCTAGCCTCTGCTTAAAAACCTCCAAGGAAGGAGAGCCCACCACCTCCCGAGGAAGCCTGTTCCACTGAGGAACCGCTCTGAACTCACAAACACCTCCCCCTAAATTCAAAGGATCTTCATTGCTGTCAGATGGCCATCTAGCCTCTGTTTAAAAACCTCCAAGGAAGGCGAGCCCACCACCTCCCGTGGAAGCCTGTTCCACTGAGGAACTGCTCTAATGGTCAGGAAGTTCTTCCTAATGTTGAGCCAAAAACTCTTCTGATTTAATTTCAACCCGTTGGTTCTGGTCCTACCTTCTGGGACCACAGAAAACGATTCCACACCATCCTCTATAGAACAGCCCTTCAAGTATTTGAAGATGGTGATCATATCACCTCTGAATCATCTCCTCTTGAGTCTAAACATTCCCAGCTCCTTCAGCCTTTCCTCATAGCACTTGGTCTCCAGACCATTAACCAGGGTTGGCCCTGGTTAAAATTATAGATGGGAGGCCACCAAGGAAGGCCAGAGTTGGTATGCAGAGGCAGGCAAGAGCAAACCACCTCTGAACCTCTCTTGCCTCGAACACCCTGCTGGGTCGCCATAAGTTGGATGTGACTTGATGACATACAAATTATTATGCACTCACCTGGATGGCCCAGGCTGGCCTGATCTCAGAAGCTTAGCAGGATCAATCTTTGGGTAGTACTTGGATGGGAGATCAATAGGGAAGTCCAGTATTGCTGCACAGTATCAGGCAACGGACAACCACCTCTGAATGTCTCTTGCTTTGAAAATAGGTTTGCCAACCATCAGGCGGTAGCTGATATCTCCCACTACCAGGGTTTTTTTGTAGCAGGAACTCCTTTGCATATTAGGCCACACGCCCCTGATGTAGCCAATCCTTCAAGAGCTTGCAGTAGGTCCTGTATGAAGAGCCCTGTAAGCTCTTAGAGGACTGGCTACATCAGGAGTGTATGGCCTAATATGCAAAGGAATTCCTGCTACAAAAAAGCCCTAATTACAACCAGTGTTCCCTCTAAGCTGAGTCAGCGTGAGCTAGCTCACAGATTTTTAGCTTCCAGCTCACACATTTTTGTCTTAGCTCAGGAAGGATGACTCCAGAGCACAATAATTTATGCAGTAGCTCACAACTTTAATGCCAGTAGCTCACAGAGTAGAATTTCTGCTCACAAGATTCTGCAGCTTAGAGGGAACATTGATTACAACTGATCACCAAAAACAGATCAGTTCACCTGGACAAAATGGCCACTTTGGAAGGTGGGCTCGATGGTGTTTTACCTCATAAGAAGAAGGAGACATTGGATTTATATCCCGCCCGCCACGCTGAATCTCAGAGTCTCAGAGCAGCTCACAGTCTCCTTTATCTTTCTCCTCCACAAAAGACACCCTGTGAGGTGGGTGAGGCTGAGAGGACAACCTCTGCCAGAGCTATGGCTGACACAAGGCCATTCCAGCAGCTGCAAGTGGAGGAGTGGGAAATCAAACCCGGTTCTCCCAGGTAAGAGTCCGCACACTTAACCACTACACCACACTGGCTCTCCCCCCCCACTCCCTAACTCTGCCTTCCTTGAGCTCTGCGCACAAAATATCAAGTATTTCCCAACTTAGAGATGGCAGCCCTACATAAAAACCCTATGTCAGGGGTGGCCAACGGTAGCTCTCCAGATGTTTTTTTGCCTACAACTCCCATCAGCCCCAGCCATTGGCCATGCTGGCTGGGGCTGATGGAAGTTGTGGGCAGAAAACAAAAGAGAGCTACCGTTGGCCACCCCTGCCCTATGGGGTTGTCATAAGTGTGTTCTGATTTGATGGCCGTTTTTGCCACCCCTGGGAGGAGAGGGTGGTTGGCTCCTTTTTTAGACTCCTGAAGAATCCAAGTAGGATTGCCAGCTCTGGGTTGGAAGGTTCCTGGATATTTTGGAGGTGGAGCTTGGGGAGGGAGGAGGGAAGCGGCCCCAGCAGAGTATAATGCCACAAGGTCCATGCTCCAAAGCAGCCATTTTCTCCAGAGGAACTGCTCTTCGTCGTCTGATGATCAGTTTGGTGTAGTGGTGAAGTCTTCAGACTCTTATCTGGGAGAACCGAGTTTGATTCCCCACTCCTCCACTTGCACCTGCTGGAAAGGGCAGCTGCTGTGAGAGCTCTCTCAGTCCCAGCCGCCTCACAGTGTGTCTGTTGTGAGCGGGGGGAGGTAAAGGAGATTGTGACTGCTCTGAGACAGTGAGATTCAGAGTGAAGGGCAGGATATAAATCTGTCTGTCTGTCTATCTATCAATTGTAAAAGTGGGAGCTCTCCAGGTGCTACCTGGAAGTTGGCAACCCTAAATCCCAGAGGGGCTGCAGATAATTCTGTTCGCAAAGTTACCATCAGTGAGTCTCAGGGGGTTTTTTGTAGCAGGAGCTCCTTTGCATATTAGGCCACACACCCCTGATGTAGCCAATCCTCCAAGCGCTTACAGGGCTTTTCTTGCAGGATCTACTGTAAGCTCCAGGAGGATTGGCTACATCAGGGGTGGGTGTGGCCTAATATGCAAAGGAGGTCCTGCTAGAATTCCTTACAGGGCTCTCAGTACAGGGCCTACTGGAAGCTCCAGGAGGATTGGCTGCATCAGGGGGGTGGGGCCTAATATGCAAAGGAGGTCCTGCTAGAATTCCTTACAGGGCTCTTCGTCCAGGGCCTACTGGAAGCTCCAGAAGGATTGGCTACACCAGGGGTGTGTGGCCTAATATGCAAAGGAGCTCCTGCTACAAAAAAAAAAAAAGCCCTGAGCCTGGATTTTAACAGAATTGCCAAACGGTCATAATTGCTAAGTGACCAATACCAAGGGAGCGTTTATAGCTTAATTTAGTTCCTTGCCCTGCTGTCCGCCTGCCAATTATGCCAGTTGCTTTTATGGCCGTCTTCTTGCGCTGAGCTATCCTGCTGGGTTTTGCTGGTCGCTCTTTCAAAATGCTGAGAATGGGTTTTAATCGCCGATGCTGAATTTGGAAGAATTATCTTAATTGCTGTTTTTGAATGGTTTTGTTTTATGCAGTTAGCGTCTGCTGGCCGATTTCGGAGAGGGGAGAGGAATATAAAGCTGGGAGATCAACAAACGCCAGAACCAGATTCTATGGCAGCAATTCATATACAGGCCTTGATCCTAGGCCAGGGCTGCTGATTTGGGATTGAGAAGTTTCTGGATATTTGGGGGTGAATATGGGGAGGGAAGGGACCTCCATGGGGTTTAATGCCCTAGAGCCCACCCAAAGAACCCATATATAGGAGATCGCCAGGTAGGGACTGTCAAGTCTGATGTTTCAATAACAAGACCTTTTTGATAAAAGTTTCTAGTTTATTGTAACATGTTGTTAGACTATAGAGTTAAATTGAAAGACTGGCGAGTACATAATCAGGGCAAGCATTTAAGGTATACATCAAAGGAATTCTTGAGGGAGGGGTACTCTATGCAGGGCACATTCACACATTGCTGTTACTATTTCGTTCTCAGGCCTGGCCGGCCTTGGCCGTCTTCTTGGCACCAATCCACCTGCATCCTCCTGAGAAGGCATTACTATCTTGTTCCCATATTCCCATTTCAAAGCAGTGCTACATAACAAGGGGAAGGGAGGGGGGAGGACAAGGAGCGATCAAGCTAGCAGCATTGGTATACAGTGTGGTTTTTACCCAGGATCCTTTTCCCGAACCAAAGATGCATTTCTAAACTACAGCAGACTTGACAGGGACGCCAATCTCCAGGTGGGAACCAGAAAAAAACACCGTGATGAAATTACAAAAACAATTAAAGTCACTATCAGCAAATTAGTCCAAAAACCTTTCAACGTGGTGATATTATCACAATTCATTAATACAATCTCATAACAAGGTCAGTAATTTGTACAAAGCCGTATAAAGCCATTCAAAGCAGCTGAGCACATATATTCTCAAGAGAAGTACAATTAAGTGGTTAAGTGTGCGGACTCTTATCTGGGAGAACCGGGTTTGATTCTCCACTCCTCCACTTGCACCTGCTAGCATGGCCTTGGGTCAGCCATAGCTCTGGCAGAGGTTGTCCTTGAAAGGGCAGCTTCTGTGAGAGCTCTCTCAGCCCCACCCACCTCACAGGGTGTCTGTTGTGGGGGAGGAAGGTAAAGGAGACTGTGAGCCGCTCTGAGACTCTTCGGAGTGGAGGGCGGGATATAAATCCAATATCTTCTTCATCTTCTTCTTCTCACAATAAAGTGCTAAGTGCAAAAAAAGTGCTTGCATAAAAATGGTTGAAAGTCCATTTAAAGAAGACTCCACAGGTCCACTTCCAACGGAGCCCGAAGCCGACTGACACTCGCCGCGCCGTTTCACATCCCTTGGTCAAAGAGGGGAAATTGAAGTTCTTCCAAAAGTCTTACAGTAGAAAATTATTCAAGAGCACATCCAAGCACACTCAAATCCTTCCAAGGGCGTATTACCGGTAGGAGTGGGGAATCGAACCCGGTTCTCCCATATAAGAGTCCGCACACTTAACCACTACACAAACTGACTCTCTGCACTCTTTGTGGAGCTGCCACGTGTATCTTGAATGGCTGAGCTGAACGGTGAGATGTTTAGACACATACTCAAGAGAGCCAATTCCAAGATCCTGTTCTACTGTACGCTCCCTGGGTAGCCCTGGGCATACTGCAGTCTCCGTGAATAAAAAGAAGCTAATTTTGCACACAGAGGACAAAAGACAGCAAGGGTCTACAGAACTCTTTGTGCAGATTTATTGCTCTCAGCTGTTTGTGGGTACCCCTTCAGAAATCACTTCGCAGGGTCAAAGCTAGAAAGCTTTTATTGAAAGCGACCAACTTTACATCAGAGATTCGTGGTCATCAACTGGGAGTTCAAAGATTCCGTCTATTCCTTTCCCTTCCTGGCTTCCTCTCTGAACCTAGGATTGCCAATTTTGGGTGAAGAAATTCAGACATTTAAGGGTGGTGAGAGACCTCAGTGGTGTTTAATGCTCCCCTTCCAGTGGGGTATAATCCACCCTTCAAAGCAGACTTCTTTAGAGTCTACTCCGCTTTTTAGATTGATAAACTTTGTGAGACTTTTCAAGTCGAGATAACGATTGGGAAATTCTTTGAAATTGGTACTGCAGAAGTTTAATGAATTGTATTTTTGTGTGAGCACTTTATGGGATAGGTTTATAAACACATTAGACATATATGGTAAGATTTGCAGAGATCGTTTTTGTTACTGATAACATGAAAGCCAGATTGGTGTAGTGGTTAAGTGCGTGGACTCTTATCTGGGGGAACCGGGTTTGATTCCCCACTCCTCCAATTGCAGCTGCTGGAATGGCCTTGGGCAGAGGTTATCCTTGAAAGGGCAGCTTTTGTCAGAGCTCTCTTAGCCCCACCCACCTCACAGGGTGTCTGTTGTGGGGCAGTAAGATAAAGGAGATTGTGAGCTGCTCTGAGACTCAGATTCGGAGTGGAGGGCAGGATATAAATCCAATATCATCATCATCTTCTCCTTCTCCTCCTCCCTCCTCCTCATTCTTTCTCTTCCTCCTTCCTATAATTTTCAGTGTCCGTTGTTCTGTGATTCTCTCTTTAGTCTGTTACTACATAGAGACTGGGAACCCTACACCACCTTCAAATCTCCAACCCAGTTAGCAACCCTATCCCCCCTGCAACAGATAATCCCATATAATAGAATAAATTCAGTACATGTAGCTAGATAGATACCCTCAGGGCTTTTTTTGTAGCAAGAACTCCTTTGCATATTAGGCCACACACCCCTGATATAGCCAATCCTCCTGGAGCTTCCAGTAGGCCCTGTACTGAGAGCCCTGTAAGGAATTCTAGCAGGACCTCCTTTGCATATTAGGCCACACCCCTTGATGTAGCCAATCCTCCTGGAGCTTCCAGTAGGCCCTTTACTTAGAGCCCTGTAAGGAATTCTAGCAGGACCTCCTTTGCCTATTAGGCCGCACCCCCTGATGTAGCCAATCCTCCTGGAGCTTCCAGTAGGCCCTGTACTTAGAGGCCTGTAAGGAATTCTAGCAGGAGCTCCTTTGCATATTAGGCCACACACCCCTGATGCAGCCAATCCTCCTGGAGCTTCCAGTAGGCCCTGTACTGAGAGCCCTGGAAGGAATTCTAGCAGGAGCTCCTTTGCCTATTAGGCCAGACACCCCTGATGTAGCCAATCCTCCAAGAGCTTACAGGGCTTTTATTACAGAGCCTTCAGTAAGCTCTTGGGGGATTGGCTACTTCAGGGGTGTGTGGCCTAATATGCAAAGGAGTTCCTGCTACAAAAAAGCCCTTGTTACCTTCAGAGCTGAATTCTTTGTTGCCTTCTGCCTCTTCCTTTCCTTTTCAGTGTTTTGAGTCAGAATTCTTCCATTCTTCCATCTTTTGCATATTAGGCTACACCCTCCTGATGTAGCCAATCCTCCTGGAGTTTACAGGCCTCTTCAGGGCCTGCTGTAAGCTCCAGGAGGATTGGCTACAACAAGGGGGTGTAGCCTAATATGCAAAGGGATTCCTGCTACAAAAAAAAGCGCCCTGCTCTCCATTAATGGTGCAGGTAGCCAGCTTGGGGAGTGGGGAGTGTCCAGGATCTTGCTTTTGCCCTGGATGCCGTAATTGCTAAGAGCATGCCAGGCACCAGTTGATACTGGCAATTCACATGTGGAATTCACTGCTGCAGGAGGTGGTGGCAACTACAAGCACAGACACACTTCAAGAGGGGGTTGGATAAACATATGGAGCAGAGGTCCAACAGTGATACTTAGCCACAAGGTGTAAATGGAACATTCTGTTTGGGGCAGAGATGCTCTGTATTCTTGGTGCTTGTGGGGGGAGGAGGGGCAACAGTGGGAGAGCTTCTGGAGTTCTGGCCCTGCTGGTGGACCTCCTGATGGTGCCTGGGTTTTGGCCACTGTGTAACAGAGTGTTGGACTGGATGGGCCATTGGCCTGATCCAACATGGCTTCTCTTATGTTCTTATGTGTGACACAGAGTGTTGGACTGGATGGGCCATTGGCCTGATCCAACATGGCTTCTCTTACGTTCTTATGTGTGACACAGAGTGTTGGACTGGATGGGCCATTGGCCTGATCCAACATGGCGTCTCTCATGTTCATAAGAGCAGAGGTCCTTGAGTGGGTATTAGCCACAAAATAAAAATGGAAAAGAAAGCGGATAGAAGCTGGGTGGAGCATGAAGGGACATTAGGACTGGCTGCCTCCTACCTTAGTGCCTTTGAAGTTTTGCTTGGCACAGGTGTCTTCTCCAGGTGAGGCTATGAAGGACAATGCATTTGTGAATCAATTGTGGGAATATCTGAGCCAAGGCTCTATTAGCTGCCTAGAATTGATTTTCCAGATAGCAAAAAACATGGGTTTCAAAACCATCAAAGAGATTTCAGAATGTCTGAAAGTGCGCCAGAGCTGTTCTGTAGCCACAGGAGAGGGACTGTGGCTCAGTGGTAGAATATATGCTTGGCATGCAGAAGGTCCCAGGTTCAATACTCACCTGGAGTCTTGGGTTCAATTTTGGGCACCACATTTTAAGAAGGATATAGACAAGCTGGAATGGGTCCAAAGGAGGGCGACGAAGATGGTGAGGGGTCTGGAGACCAAGTCCAATGAAGAAAGGTTGAAGGAGCTGGGCATGTTTAGCCTGGAGAGGAGGCGGCTGAGAGGTGATATGATCACCATCTTCAAGTACTTGAAGGGCTGTCCTATGGAGGATGGGGTGGAATTGTTTTCTGTGACCCCAGAAGGTAGGACCAGAACCAACGAGTTGAAATTAAATCAGAAGAGTTTCTGGCTCAATATTAGAAAGAACTTCTTGACTGAGTGGCTCCTCAGTGGAACAGGCTTGAACATATGAACATACAGTGTGAAGCTGCCTTCTACTGAATCAGACCCTGGGTCCATCAAAGTCAGTATTGTCTACTCAGACTGGCAGCGGCTCTCCAGGGTGTCAAGCTGAGGTTTTTCACGCCTACTTGCCTGGACCATTTTTAGTTGGAGATGCCGGGGATTGAACCTGGGACCTTCTGCTTACCAAGCAGATGCTCTACCACTGAGACACCGTCCCTCCCCTTCCTCGGGAGGTGGTGGGCTCTCCTTCCTCGGAGTTTTTTAAACAGAGGCTAGATGGCCATCTGACAGCAATGCTGATCCTGTGAACTTAGGGGGAGGTATCTGTGAGTTTCCTGCATTGTGCAGGGGGTCGGACTCGATGACCCTGGGGGTCCCTTCCAACTCTAGGATTCTATGATTCAATTCCCAGCATCTCCTGTGAGAAGGCTCTGGCAGGAGGTGATGAGAAAGACCTCTGTGTGAGACCCTGGGGAGCCGCCGCCAGTCTGAATAAACAATACCGAGATTGATGGATCGATGTCTGATTCGGTGCAGCTTCATGTGTGATCATGGATATCTTAAATGAGGGGGACTTGCCCAGGCCCGTAGCTAACTAGGGGCCCACAGGGTCTGGCCCCCTGACAGTTTTTTTTTTTGAGGGGGCTCACCCCCAGGCTTCTGCCTCCGTCCTGTGTGATTTAAATCACATGGGAGGGGGTTCCTGGACCAGCTGCTGCCCCTCCCATACCATTTATATTATAGGGCCCAGAAATCAGCTGATCGGTGGGGTCTAAATTCTGCAGGAGGGGTGGCGGGAGCAGTCACCAGCCTCCTGCACGATTCAAAGGGCCCCCCTCCCCCTGTGGCTCCCTAGCTACGGGGCTCACTTGCCCGGACTCATGGAGCAGGGGAAATTCCTCTTCTACCCATCTCCCCTTCTTGTCTTCCCTATCTGCCGGCTCCAGCTTTCCGTATTCTCCTCCTCGTTCTCCGGGCTGTCTGGTCACTTCTAATTTTTGCTCCCTTTCGGGGTTGTTATGGCAACCCAAATGCTGTTCAAACACCGGTGATTTATTTCTCCCCCCCACCCCCGACATTTGCACATACGCAAACATTGCAGGTTAGATTGCTGGAGGGGAGCCATCCCCAAATTTGTCTTTTCCCCCAAAGGTAAGATTTTGCCCCTACAAATGTGGAGGGTACCCCTGATTTTGCCAAACCCTCCCTCTGTTGTGGCTGCCCGCTTGAAGGCCCATTTTTAGAGGATATTAATGGACTCGTGTGAAATAGGAACACGCAGCCCAGACTTTAATTGCCATTTTTATTTTGAGCGCCGTGCTCTGAAAAACAAAACCAGCCATACGAGACGCAGAAGGAACAAGCCATTTCTAAATTAATCTGCCATTTGGGAAAACCTGCCTGTTATTTTCATGCCAAAATAGAATTTTGAGGGGGGGGGGTTATCCGTGTAACAAATCTGCTCCTCGTTTTAAAAGCCAAGCGACTGAAAACCTGTCCTTCTGAATTCATTCATTACTAGCCAGATCCTTTTCTATTTTGGACGTGAAACGCTCTCCCTTTAGATAACACAAGCCCATAAAATCATTTGAACACATCTTGTTGCCTGTTTTCATAGTTAGTGGGGTATGAGAGCCAGTTTGGTGTGGTGGTTAAGTGTGCGGACTCTTATCTGGGAGAACTGCGCTTGGTTCCCCACTCCTACACCTGCAGCTGCTGGAATGGCCTTGGGTCAGCCATAGCTCTCGTAGGAGTTGCCCTTGAAAGGGCAGCTTCTGTCGGAGCCCTCTCTGCCCCACCCACCTCACAGGGTTCTGTTGTGGGGGGCGAAGATAAAGGAGATTGTAAGCCGCTCTGAGACGCTAATTCAGAGAGAAGGGGGGGGAGTATAAATCTACGGTCTTCTGCTGCTGCTGTGGAGTCTACCTTCAACGTATGGGACAGCTTCAAGAGGGGAGCAGAGGTCCATCAGTGGCTATTAGCCACAGCGTATTGTTGGAACTCTCTGTCTGGGGCAGTGATGCTCTGTATTCTGGGTGCTTTGGGGGCAATAGTGGGAGGGCTTCTAGTGTCCTGGACCCAGTGATGGACCTTCTGATGGCACCTGTTGTTGTTTTTTTGTCCACTGTGTGACACAGAGTGTTGGACTGGATGGGCCACTGGCCTGATCCAACATGGCTTCTCTTATGTTCTTATGTGTGACACAGAGTGTTAGACTGGATGGGCCACTGGCCTGATCCAACATGGCTTCTCTTATGTTCTTATGTGTGACACAGAGTGTTGGACTGGATGGACACTTAACCACTACACCAAAGTGTTGGACACTTAACCACTACACCAAACTGGCTCACAAAGTAGAATTGTTGCTCACAGGACTCCACAGCTTAGAGGGAGTATTAGCCCTAACTTGATCTTGTGGAAGCTTGGAAGCTAAGCTAAAGTCACAGTTAGTACTTGGATGGGAGACCACCAAGGAAGTCATAAACACATGAATCTGCCTTATACTGAATCAGACCGCTGGTCTATCAAGGATAGAATTGTCCACTCTGACTGGCAGCAGCTCTCCAGGGTATTAAGGTGAGGTCTTTCTCATCACCAACTACTTGCTCTTTTAACTGGAGATGCCGGGGATTGAACCTGAGACCTGCTGCATACAAAGCGGATGTTCTACCATTGAGCCGCGGCCCCTCTTCAGTAAAGCAGAGGCAGGCAATGGCAAACCACCCCTGCTCGTTATTTACCTGGAAAACCCTGGGGTTGCCATGATTTCTTGGTGCACAATTATTTAGTTTTGTTGTATGCAGGGGTCATTTTGGAGAAAAATAGATGGTGGAGCTCATCCAGGGATTGTTATGCAGCTGCACCTACTATTCAATGGACAAGGTAGGTGGGAAGGAGGAGGTGGAACTCTCAGAAAGGTTCAGGAGCTGTGCTCCCGTGAGCTCCCGCTGAATTCGAGGCCTGGTTCCATGACACATGTCCCTCCATTGCTAAAAAAATTGAGCACCGTCGACCTTGTGCATTTTGTCCCACCAAGGAGCTGTGAGTGGCATACAAAAGTTTGCCCTTCCTCATTTGATCTCACAACAAGCCTGTGAGGTGGGTTAGGGGTGAGAAAGTGTGGCTGGCAGAGGGGTGATTCAGACTGGCAGCGGCTCTGCAGGGTCTCAAGCTGAGGTTTTTCATGCCTACTTGCCCAGACCCTTTTTTTAGTTGGAGATGCTAGGAACTGAACCTGGGACCTTCTGCTTACCAAGCAGGTGCTCTACCACTGAGCCACCATCCCTCCCCCTATCTAAGTCAGTATTGTCTACTCAGACTGGCAGCGGCTCTCCAGGGTCTCAAGCTGAAGTTTTTCACGCCTACTTGCCCGGACCCTTTTTAGTTGGAGATGCCGGGGACTGAACCTGGGACCTTCTGCTTACCAAGCAGATGCTCTGCCACTGAGCCAGGGTCCCTTCCCAAATTTTATTTTGCTCTTTCTTTCTTATCCTCCCCCCCCCCTCAAAAAAAATTGCTTCTGAACTCCATTGTTCAAACCAACCCCTGTGAGAATTTTGCTGAACTCTAAGATCTGACAAACCTTCAAATATTTTCCCCCACAAAAAAGGGAAAATAACCCAAACATATAAAGCAGAGAGCTGGAAATCTTCATCGTGCCATCGTGGCCACAGAGGAGAAAAGTGATTTTAAAAGTATGATGGGAAGAAGGTTTGATTATGACAGTTATAATTCAGGAAGCATTTTAAGGTAGATGCTGAGCTGATATCATTTAGTACACCTTCCGGTGATGTCAGGGGTATGTGGCCCAAGCAAAGGAGCTACACAAATGAGTGGTGCTAATGAGCTCCGGCATCTCTTTTCCCCACAGAATGGCACACTGGGGAGTAAAGAAAGGCACACCTGGCCAGTTTGGTGTAGTGGTTCAGTGTGTGGGCTCTTATCTGGGAGAACCGGGTTTGATTCCCCACTCCTTCACTTGCAGCTGCTGGAATGACCTTGCGTCAGCCATAGCTCTGGCAGAGGTTGTCCATGAAAGGGCAGCTGCTGTGAGAGCCCTCTCAGGCCCACCCACCTCACAGGGTGTCTGTTGTGGGGGGAGAAGATATGGGAGATTGTAAGCCGCTCTAAGTCTCTGATTCAGAGAGAAGGGCGGGGTATAAATCTGCAGTTCTTCTTTTCTTTTTTAGTTCAGAATAATTTTATTTCAGAAATCATATGCAAGATTAACAAACACGCAAAGCCAAAATGGAGAGTTTGCAAATAGATTGTTCCATGCTAATATCAGACAGAAAAAAATAATTGGTGCTTATTAATGCCAAACCGATAAACTAGAATTAGATGCGCCCGGTCCAAAAATACCACGAGCAAAATAATCTGGAAAAGGACCCCTTTCCCCATCATATCATAAGAATATAGGAACATAAGAGAAGCCATGTTGGATCAGGCCAATGGCCCACCCAGTCCAACAGTCTGTGTCACACAGTGGCCAAAAAACAGGAGGTTCACAAGTGGGGCTAGAAGCCCTTCCACTTTGCCCCCCTCCCCAAGCACGAAGAATACAGAGCATCACTGCCCCAGACAGTTCCAATAATATGCTGTGGCTAATAGCCACTGATGGCCCTTTGCTCCATATTTTTATCCAAACCCCTCTTGAAGCTGGGTATGCTTGTAGCCGGTTTTGCTAATTTCAGAGATATTTCTGGATTACATTTCACACACCTATGTGTGTGTGTAGAAGAAGTCTGTGCGTTCAGAGCGAAGCTACACTAGCCAGATTCTCTGGTGTGTCTGGATCAGCATAGCTCCCAACCTGGGGCGAAATCAGCCTCCCCTTGTTTCCGCGGCCTTCTATCCCTGCCTCTCTCTTCACCCCCCCCCTCCCCACCCACCTCCATCTTCATCTGCAGACGTGAGGGGAAAACAGGGGGGGGGGGGAACCAGCAGCCTTTGCAAACAAAAAAACACTGGCTTTCTGAAAAGCTGTCAAGAAATTTCTCGAAAAGGAACGGCGGCCGCTTAGTAAACACATAGGAGAAACCGCACCCTTCTCCCCCACCCCTCCAGCCCTCCCTATTTCCCCCCCCTTCTCCTCCCCCCACCCCCCGCCCTTCCATCCACACCCAATTTGTTTTTGTTCCTTAGCCTGTCTGGTTTAGTTAACCGTTTTGAGAGCTTCAGAGAGCCGGAGCTTTCCTTTTCCACACCCCCACCATTATTGTTTGCAACTGGACCACAGCATCTCTCCTTTTTCTATAATAAAAGGACCGGTCCCCCGGGGGGCCATCGCGCAGCATCCTTCTGCTGATTTGCTGCAGTGGAAACCGCAGCTCTTGCAATCTGCCCTGCCTCCCCCCCCCACTCCCGCTTTAACAGCATCTCTCTCTCTGTAGCCAGTGCAAAGGGGAGGGGGGAAGAGGGAGAGAGAAGGCGGCAGGCAGCGTGGTACCCACCGCTCACCGACTCCTGCTTTGGAATGCTCCAGCGCTAGCAACAGACCGGAGGAGAGCCAGCAGAGCCCCGTTCCTTTCCTCTTCCCCTTAGCGAGATGCAAGCCAGCGCCGATTCCACGAAGATGGAATGCTTCTGGAGCAATTGGAAAGGCCAGGGTATTTGTTCTCTCCGGTTTCGCATGCCTAGGGGGGAAAGGGGGAAAAAAAGGATTGCGTTGGGGAGGGGAGAGGATTAAAGAGAGCATGGGTCTGTTTTTCATCCGTATTGTCCAGCCACCTCTGGCATCTTTGCGGGTTTTTTAACAAATCCTACACGTTATTCGTCCGAATGGGTCCTCTTCGAAGCCCAGGCGTGCCTTTCCTCCCTCCCCAATGTGCCATTCTGGGGGAAACGTAACATTTCGTTTTCCTCTTCCTTTGAGCATCTGGCGACTTTCCACTCCCCAGCAGCCCTTTGGTGATCTTGAAGGACCGCCGTGGGTGCATCATCCATCCGAGGGCTTGGGAGGTAGATCTTTAAGTACTGGCCTCCTGTCTCCATTTGGGGGCTCGTGGGTTTTGGGTTTTTTTTTTGCGTTTTGGAGGAAGCTTTGGAAGCATCCCTTTTGGCAAAGCGACACACCCATCGCGGCTGGTCCATCTGTTGCGAACACAAAGCCCTGTTGCCACCCGTCAGGCAGACGCTCCTGGTCTTTTGCCCCTGGCACGTTATCGGTGCCCTCCCTTCCATCCCCGTTAACTTTGTCTCTGCCAGTTGCCAACGACTGGGGTTTTTCTCGTTCCGAGCATGTTGCTGAAGCCGTCGCCTAGAAACAAATGACTGTTTCCCTCCCAAACAAACACACACAAAAAAATCTGTGATTTTGGATCATCTGTTGGACAAACAGATGGCCAAACAATAGAGGCAGTCCTTCCGTCCTAAGACGTTTATTTTGAACCCTGTCCGGTTGGGTGTGGCCGATTACCTTCTTTCTTGGAGTGGCTTTTCAGCCATTTTATGCAGACTTTTAAGAGCTCATAGGGACCGTTCTTTGTTTGGGTCCAGAGAGGAGGCACAGAACGTGACACTGTGCTCGTGTGAATTTTGTAACCTTGGTTCTGATTCCCTGTTTCCTTTCCAAACGGCTCCTTAGGGTTTGGGCAAAATGGCATCTTTGGCTGTGAGCGCACCACCAGGATTGTGAACGCTCTTTGTAGGGGTCTACCAGGAGTTGGGGCTGCGTTCAAGCTGATAGAAAGGGCCTGGGCGGTGTGCGCGCATGTATTTGTTCGGATGTAATTTCGTCATGCCCAAACAGGATGCATCGCCGTTTTAATAACCAATGCGATCTGCCAGTCCTTAATTAAATCAGGTATTATTTTTAGAAAAGAGGAGATAAACCATCGTCTCTCTGGCTGGAAACTTGGGCGTGTTTGCAAACATCTTGAGATGTCAAGGATATCAGTATTTTTTTCTTATTATTGCATAGAAGCTGATTCTCTGCACAATGTGATACCAGAAAGCCGCCTGGTAGTTTGCAAAGCCGATCTATAACCTAATTGGGTTTTGCTGTCGTGTTTGGAGGAGAAGATCTAGAAAAGGTCTATGTTGACATGCACAGCGGTGCCACGTTGGGAGATACCGGATTGCATCTGCTGTGCGAGGTTTTTTTTTAAAATCGCACTGTGCCTTAAAATGTTGCTTCTGTTAGTAGCAAAAGGGGAGGGAAAGTCAGAATTGCTAAATTGAGCAACTGAATTTGCCGAGGTTTTCTTTTTTTAAAAAAAGGGGTGTTTTCTTCAACTCATCCTGCTCTGTGCCTGGGAAGGGAGGAGAAATGTGGTGTCGTTTTCCCCTATGGATTTCCTCCTCTGCCACCCTCTTGGTAATCGATGGCGAATACTGCTTAAAAAATGGATTGAAAGGTTGCAGCGCACATTTCAATAGGAACGAGCAGAGAAGGAATCAATCCTCAGCATTGGTTGAGCTCCGGCAGGACAATTGCAGCATGAGGACCGATTTATTTATTTATTTATTTTTAAATGAGCACGCGGTCTGCAGTTGTAAAAATATGTTGGTAAACTAAGAGCAGAAAGGAGGGAAATGTTGATTCCAAACAAAGTTGCATCGCATCTGTCGTATTTATGTTACACGTTTCCTCTAAGAAGTGTGGGATGGCATACATAATTCTTCCCTCCCTTTTTAATCCTCGAAACGACCAAGCAAGATAGGGGAGGCTGGAGGATGATCTGTATGGTATCTTTTAACCAACCCTTCTTCTAAGTACCTTTGGCATAATTCAGGGGTGTCGGACATGCAGTTCGGGGGCCGAATCAGGCTCCCGGAGGGCTCCTATCAGACCGCCAAGCAACTGGCTGTCATCTGCTTCCTTCTCCCTCTCTCTTGCTTCCTTCTGCATCGCAGCTTGCTTTGCCAGGCTTGTTCAATCGCACAGGAGCTACAGAGCAAAACCTCTATTTTCTCCATTGGCTGAGGCTCCTCCCTTGGGGAGGAGTACCTTGCTTTGCCAGGCTCTCTCAACTGCACAGTAGAGCTACTGAGCCAAGCATCTCTTCCTCTGTTGGCTGAGGCTCCCCCCGGCCAGTCCCCTGGGGAAAGAAGGAAAGAGCCAGAGCTGCTTTTGCCTAGTTCCCTGGATCCCATGGGAGAAATACAAAGAAAGCATCCTTAAGACCAATGAGCGCTAGCACTTTAAGCATGTTTTAAGTTTTTTAAAATTATATATTTGTGTTTGTCTGTGTTCTTTATAAAAATTTATATCTCCGCTACCTAATCTTAAATCGGTACACATGGCTCGGCACAACCCGACATGGTCTGGCCCGACAAGGTCTCCTTTATGTCAGATCTGGCCCTTATAACAAATGAGTTCAACACCCCTGGTTCTCTCTTACTGATTATTTTCTCACAAGAACCTCGTGGAGATTGATCAAGAGGGGTAGGCTCTCCAGGGACCTGATTTGGCCCCCCGGGCCACATGTTTGACACCCCTATCTTAGACTAACAAGATTTGTGGCAGGGTCTGAGCTTTCCGTAGTCATTGCTCACTTCTTTAGATATAGCCAGATATTGGAAAGTGGAGTGGTTTCAGATGCCAAAAGACATTAGCAGGCAAATGACAGTAGCAGGTGTGATCGGATTAGACGTGATATGTGGAGGGGTAGTAGGTGAGGAGAATCAGCATCAGTCATGAGACAGGAAGCCTAAGTCTTGATTTAGTCCAGGATGATGGATTGTCCTGAGCTTCGTTTTCATTTGCAATTCAGCAGTGTCTCATTCTCATCTCCCTTTGAAATTCCTTTGTATGATTATACGAATTAAGAGTCCAGGAACACCTTAGACCAGGGGTGTGGAACTCATTGGTTACGAAGGCCAGATCTGACATAAATGAGACTTTGTCAGGCCAGGCCATGTCGGGGTGGGCCATGTGTGTATCTATTTTAAGATTAGGGTAGCAGAGATATAAACTTCATAAAGGACACAGACAAACACAATTAAATATTTTGTTTTTTTTAATAGAACATGCTTAAAACAGTAGCACTCATTGGTCTCAAAGGTGCTTTCTTTGTGTCTCTCCCATGGGATCCAGGGAAATGGGCAAAGGAAACTCCGGCTCTTTCCTTCCTTCCCCAGGGACCAGGAACCTCAGCCAATAGATGGATGAGAGGCTTGGCTCAGTAGCTCCGCTGTGTGATTGAGAGAGCCTGGCAAAGCAAGCTCTGCCTTCCTCCCCAAGGGAGGAGTCTCAGCCAATGGAGAAAATAGAGACTTTGCTCTGTAGCTTCTATGTGATTGAGCTAACCTGGCAAAGAGTTATGCAACAGGAAGCAAGAGAGAGGGAGAAGGAAGCAGATGGCAGCCAGTTGCTTGGGGGGGCTGATAGGAGCTCTCCAGGGACCTGATTCAGCCCCCAGGCCACATTAGCAGGCAAATGACAGCAGGTGTGATCAGATTAGATGTGATATGTGGAGGGGTAGTAGGTGTGGAGAATCAGCATCAGTCATGAGACAGGAAGCCTAAGTCTTGATTCAGTCCAGGATGATGGATTGTCCCGAGCTTCGTTTTCATTTGCAATTCAGCAGTTTCTCATTCTCATCTCCCTTTGAAATTCCTTTGTATGAGAACTGCTACTTTTAGGTCAGCAACTGAATTTCCTGCAAGGTTAAGAAGAATAAGATACTGGATTTATATTCTGCCCTACACTTCGAATCTCAGAGTCTCCGAGCAGCTTACAATCTCCTTTATCTTCCTCCCCTACAATGGACATCCTGTGAGGTGGGTGGGGCTGAGAGAGCTCTCCCGGAAGCTGCCCTTTCAAGGACAATCTCTGTGAGAGCTATGCCTGACCCAAGGCCATTCCAGCAGCTACAAGTGGAGGAGTGGGGAATCAAACCTGGTTCTCTCAGATAAGAGCCTGCACACTTAACCACTACACCAAACTGGTTAAAATGTTGCAGTCATCATTACATGTGCTCTCCTGCCTTCTCTGGTTTTTCATATTCCAAGTCCGATTGTCCCTATATAGATTTTCTGACCATCCCAGCCTACAGAAGAGCCCTCTTTTTAGCCAGATTTAATATGCTCCCTACTGTTGTTCTTAGTGGGCGCTACATGAGAAAGCCGTATTCTGAGAGATTATGCGGCTGTGGATCTGTTGAAGCTGTAGAACATGTGTTTTTTATTTGCCGAAGGTATAACTACTTAAGAAAGCAGTTTATCGACCCATTGATTTCTGATATTGATCTGCCGGTGGCAAATAAGCTCCCGCTTTTGATTGGTGGCTTTGATCTAACCATCACAGTTTCAGTTGTAAAATTTCTTCTGGGAGTGTTTAGATTTAAGAGACAAGAGGAGGACTTGAAGAAAATGGGAAATGCTGTTTTATGTTGTGCACTTTGCTGATTTTAAACGTTTATTTTGTAAAATCTATATTATTGATGAATTTCCTATTTCATTGCTATTTGCTTATGACCAAATGGTCTGTGAGCAATTAATATATATATATGATATGATAAAATGTTTCCGTTTCAAATACCAGTGGGGGGACATTTTAACTTTTTAGGGTATTCGACTGCTGACCTAAAAGCAGCAGTTCTCTTACAAAGGAATTTCAAAGGGAGATGAGAAAATTGCTGAATTGCAACGGATAATGAAAAACAAGAAATGCATCCACCTGGACTGAATCCAGACCTCGGTTTCCTGTCTCATTACCAATGCTGAGTTCTCCAGCTTTCTGCTTCTGTGGAGGACTCTGTGTATGGATTAGAATGCCAGCAGCAGCTTAGGATGTTTGTTACACAGTTGTGTAGTTGAGGTTTTGCACCGTGTGTGTAATAGAGTCTCACTACTTTGTAAAGCACAGTATAGTTTCTTAGCATATACAGTGTCATGGTATAGCTTTGAGCAGGGGTGGAATATAAGATGGACGGATGGAGATAGATAGATAGATAGATAGATAGATAGATAGATAGATAGATAGATAGATAGATAGATAGATAGATAGATAGATAGATAGATAGATAGATAGATAGATAGATAGATAGATTAAAGTGCCTCTCCTGCATTTTATCCTCACACCAACTCTGTCAGGTTTGTTAGGCTGAGAACCCAGCCAGCTGCCACGGCACTTAGGGATTTGCACTAGGGTCTCCCCAAATCCTAGTCCAACACTCTTAACCACCACACCACACTAGCCAGTTTGGTGTAATGGTTAAGTGCGTGGACTCTCATCTGGGAGAACATGGTTTGATTCGCCATTCCTCCATTGGCAGCTGCTAGAATGGCCTTGGGTCAGCCATGGATCTCGCAGGAGTTGTCCTTGAAAGGGCAGTTTCTGGGAGAGCTCTCTTAGCCCCACCCACCTCACAGGGTGTTTGTGGTAGGGAGGGGAAGATAAAGAAGATAGTGACCACTTTGAGATTCTGAGATTCAGAGTATAGGGGAGTATATAAATACAATATCTTCTTCTTCTTCTCTGTATGTAGATGATGATGATGATGATACTGGATTTATATCCTGCCCTCCACTCCGAATAATCTCAGAGTCTCAGAGTGGCTCACAATCTCCTTTATCTTCTTCCCCCACAACAGACACCCTGTGAGGTGGTTGGGGCTGGAGAGGGCTCTCACAGCAGCTGCCCTTTCAAGGAGAACTCCTGCGAGAGCTATGGCTGACCCAAGGCCATTCCAGTAGGTGCAAGTGGAGGAGTGGGGGAATCAAACCTGGTTCTCCCACACAATATGCTGCCCACAGGGCTGCTGAGGTTTTGTTACCTCTCCCCCTGTGCCTGCCCCCCCCCCAAAAAAAAGAATCTTGGAAGACGAGCAAGATATAAATGCAACATAAACAATTGGCAAATGACTAAATTAATGTTAGCATCTTTCGAAAATGAGAATGTGACACATTCTGACTAAGCCCGGACTGAGCAGTCCGGCACAGATCAGCATGTGATGTTTAGGCATGTGCTAACGTTTTGGCAGCAGAATCCACAGCAGACTGGAGCACATTTCCAGTGATGTCACCCTGTTGAGCGGTTCAGCGCTGATGCCGGTAGCCAGTGCGTGGTTGCTCAGTTGTCGTTCGGATGGGATCTTGTACAGCGGCAGCCTTTCCCTGGGTTGCCGTCTCCATTTGCGATTCTATTATTTGTACTGAGAAGATGACGATATTGGATTTATATCCTGCCCTCCACTCCGAATAGGCCCCGTGGCGCAGAGTGGTAAAGCAGCAGTACTGCAGTGCTGTGATCTGAACTCTCTGCTCACGATCTGAGTTCTATCCCAGCAAAAGCTGGTTCAGGTAGCCCGCCCAAGGTTGACTCAGCCTTCCATCCTTCCGAGGACGGTAAAATGAGTACCCAACTTGCTGGGGGGGAAGTGTAAAAGACTGGGGAAGGCAATGGCAAACCACCCTGTAAAAAGTCTGCCGTGAAAATGTGAAAGCAACATCACCCCAGAGTTGGTGGCTTTCCTGCACCCCTTGACTCATTCTTCAACAGAATCCAGCTTGGCTTCCAGATCCGTTCCTCTGAGCCAGCGCAACCGGAACAACAGGAACCTGAGAAACAGATCTGCCTCAGACGCATCTGCAATGGGGACTTTAATGCCCATGCCCCCTTCTACAACGTCTGGTGCTCTGCAACCCCCCACTTCTGCAGGTTCGGTCGCTCCCATTCAAAAGCACAAGCCCACAGTTGCCGTAATGACTGGTGCTTGCACAGTGGACCTTTCCTTTCCTTTCCTCCACTTCGAATCTCAGAGTCAGAGCGGCTCACAATCTCCTTTATCTTCTTCCCCTACAACAAATACCCTGTGAGGTAGGTGGGGCTGAGAGGACTCTCACAGCAGCTGCCCTTTCAAGGACAACCTCTGCCAGAGCTATGGCTGACCCAAGGCCATTCCAGCAGCTGCAAGCGGAGGAGTGGGGAATCAAACCCGGTTCTCCCAGATAAGAGTCCGCGCACTTCACCACTACACCAAACTGTGTGTGGAGTGTGCTGAGTAACATCAAGTTGCTTGCAGCTTATGGCGGCCCTATGAACAAACCAAACTGGCTGAAACTCTACTGGCTGAAACTCTACCCTATATGGCCTAGGACCTGCCTACCTGAGGGACCGTCTCTTCCCATACGTTCCCCAGCGAGCACTGAGATCGGGAACTCAAAACCTCCTAGTTGTCCCCGGGCCAAAGGAAGCCCACTTGAAAGCTACAAGGGACAAGGCCTTCTCCGTAATGGCCCCATCCTGGTGGAACCAGCTGCCGGAAGAGGTAAGGGCCCTGCGGGACCTTACCCAATTCCGCAGGGCCTGTAAGACAGCCCTCTTCCGGCTGGCCCACAACTAACCGGCACTGAGTACTGAACACTGAACACGGAACATCGAATTTGAATTGAGTGTAGCTTGAGACCGCTGAATGATTTCAATGTTTTATGTATATAACAAATGTTTAGATTTTTAATTATAAATTATGTAATGTTAATTCTAATGCTTAATTTTATACTTTATGTTAGTTTTACATGCTGTAAGCCGCCCTGAGCCACCTAGTGGGAAGGGCGGGATATAAATCCTAGATAAATAAATAAAAAAAAATACTGAAAACCACTCACGGAATTTTAAAAAACACACACAACAAAACAGAGCAAATCCATAATCCAAAAACAGCAAACATTTGATCATAAAGCAGAAAAAGAAAGCAAAAAAAAAACTCCAGCAGAAAATAGTATCAGTGTAATGATAAAGACAGTAATAAAAAGGTAAAGGTAATCTCCTGTGTAAGCACCGAGTTGTTACCGCCCCATGGGGTGACGTCACATGATGTTTACGTGGCAGCTGCTGGAATAGCCTTGGGTCAGCCATAGCTGTTGCAGAGGTTGTCCTTGAAAGGGCAGCTGCTGTGAGAACTCTCTCAGCCCCACCCATCTCACAGGGTGTCTGTTGCGGGGGAGGAAGGGAAAGGAGATTGTAGCCCGCTCTGAGACTCTGTCCTTGGAAGGGCAGTTTCTGGGAGAGAGCTCTCTCAGCCCCACCCACCTCACAGGGTGTCTGTTTTGGGGGGGGAGGAGATAAAGGAGATTGTGAGCTGCTCTGAGACTCCGATTCAGAGAGAAGGGGTGGGGTATAAATCCACAGTCTTATTATTATTATTATTCTGGATAGGGTCACCCTGTCCCTGAGGGAGCAGGTTTGCATCCAGCACCTGCTATTTGGATTGTACCCTCTAAGATAATATACTTTAAAAAAAATTACTCAGGCTTTTATCTGAGTCTCTTCTTCCTGCCCACCTTTCAGGGGAGGGCTCAGTGGTAGAGCATCAGCGTGGCATGCCGGAGAAGCCGAGTTCAGTCCCTGGCATCTCCATTTAAAAGGATCAAGTCGGAGGTGATGTGAAAGATCCCTGTCTGAGATCCTGGAGAACCATTGCTGATCTGAGTAGACAATACTGACCCCTGATAGCCCGATGGCCCGATACTATATAAGACAGCAGGCCTCAGATTTAGCAGGAGCTCACACGAGTGCAGCTCCTGAACCTTTCTGATGCTTCCCCTCTTCCTCCCCACCTACTCTGTCTATTGAACAGTTGGTGCAGTTGCATAACAATCCCTGGATTAGGAGAGCGGGCAGCCAGCCTCCAAGAGCTTTGCCACGCCCCCGGCAGCCCTCATTAACCCCTGGAGAAGCCCACGCCACCCTTTCGTCACTTCTGATGTGATTTTGGGCAGCGGGTGGCTTGCTGGCCTTTTGACTGGGGGGTGGCCAGCGGCTAAGGTGAGCCCTAGGTGAGCAAGGCCTGCTTGGGCTGGCTGGATCTCTAGCCAGCCCGAGGAGGCCTCACTTGCCCAGGGCTCTCCTTTCTTACATTGGGTTGCTTTTGGCGGGGGGGGGGAGCATGGCATATGCTAATGAGTTATGCTAATGAGCTCCACCACCTATTTTTTTTTTCAAAACAACCTCTGTAAGGCAGTTTCATATCTGTTCATGTGATGTAGCCTGGTGGCTTACTATTTATCCAGGGGTATCAAACTCATTGATTATGAGGGCCGGATCTGACATCAATGAAACCTTGGTGGGTCGGGCCGTGTGTGTCATAAAATATAATGCCGGGTAGCACAGATATAAACTTTATAGAGGACACAGACAAACACAGGTTTTTTTAAAACTTAAAACATGAACAGTTGTTGGTTTTAAAGGTGCTTTCTTTGTATCTCTCCTGTGCAATTCAGGGAACTGGGCAAAGGAAGCTCTGGCTCTTTCCTTCCTTCCCCTGGGACCAGGAGAGGGAGGCGTTTCAACCAATAGAAGGAAGAGAGGGTTGGCTCAGTAGCTTTGCTGTGCAATTGAGAAAGCCTGCCAAAGCAAGCTCTCGCTCTCTCCCTCTCCTCCTTCCTCCCCAGTAGAAAGAACAGAGGCTTTGCTCTGTAGCTCCTGTGCGATTGAGCAAGCCTGGCAAAGCAAGCTCTTGTGCGATTGAGCAAGCCTGGCAAAGCCAGCTGTGATGCAAAAGGAAGCAAGAGAGAGAGGAAGAAGGAAGCAGATGACAGTCAGTTGCTCGGGGGGGGGGCCTAATAGGAGCCCTCTGGGGCCTGATTCAGCCCCCGGGCCACATGTTTGACACTCCTGATATGTCTTTAGATCCAGGTGGGCAGCCGTGTTGGTCTGAAACAACAGGTCAAAGTTAGAATCCGGTGGCACCTTGAAGACCAACAGAGTTTTATTCAAGGTACAAGCTGAAGAATTCTGCCTTCACATGAAAACTCATACCTTGAATAAAACAGTGATTAAGAGGGAGGGAGGGGTGGCAGGGGAGCTGGGAGTCAGCTACCACCAGTTCGCTTTGCACGTGATTATCCCAGATGGTGTGGCCTCATAGGCTAATGAGTGTGTGCCCTAATATGCTAATATTAGGGAATGTGGTCTGGTATGCTAATGAGTTCCTGCTGGGCTTTTTCTACCAAAAAAAAGCCCTGGATCTAGACATCTGCCTAGGGCAGCAGGCTACGTGTGTGTGTGTCAAATTAGGCTCTCCCCACATGACTTCAAATAGAAAAACAATTATTTGCATTGATTTGTCCAGCCTGAATCGTTCTCCCACGGCGGAGCACTGTTTTTTAAGTTGATAATTTTGTATGGCCCATGAATGATGTTATAAATATCCAAATGGCCCTTGGCAGAAAACACGTTCCCCACCCCTGACTAGCAAGGGCCGACCCTGCTTAGCTTCCAAGATCTGACAAAAACAGGCTAGCCTGAAGCTAGTTGACACAGTTTGAACTGTAAATAGGGCTCTGATCGTCTGCACGTGTACTAACCAGCCTAGTTCTTATGGACTCCCAGTGAACTCCTGCTCTAGAGACACCCTGGCCTTCGGATGCGGGACAGAGACTTCTCTTTGGTGGCACCCCCATGTTTTTATTTGTTTCTTTATGTTATTCTAATTTTAGCCCGCCCTTCCCGTAGAACAGGCTCAGGGGTGGGTTACATCATAAAAACAGTCAACAGTAAAAACCAATATTTTTTAATGCCCTGTGCTGAAATTCCCTTCCAGCTACAGTAATCAGGCATCAGCTTTGCTTCTGTTTAGTTGCTCATTAAAGCCTTCTCTGTTTACCCACAGTCTTGGCAGCATTTTGCTCGGAGGTTGGTAATGCCGGTCTGTTTTTAGCTCTTGCTTTATTTAGCGGTGATTCGGCTTTACTGCAGCGATTGTTTTAAATTGATTTTTGTTCGTAAGCCATCTTGCAAACCAACTGGCTGAAAGGCAGGACATATACTTAAAAAAAACCCCCTAAATTTAAATACAGCTTGCCTTAGTTCTTCAAGTGGTTTCAGGTTTATGTATACAGGGGTTTTTTTGTAACAGGAACTCCTTTGCATATTAGGCTACATCTCCCTGATGTAGCCAATCATCCAAGAGCTTACTGGGCTCTTCTTACAGGGTCTACAGAGACCAGGGTCTTACAGAGAGCCAGTTTGGTGTAGTAGTTAAGTGTGCGGACTCTTATCTGGGAGAACCAGGTTTGATTCCCCCCTCCTCCACTTGCACCTGCTGGAATGGCCTCGGGTCAGCCATAGCTCTGGCAGAGGTTGTCCTCGAAAGGGCAGTTGCTGTGAGAGCCCTCTCTGCTCCACCCACCTCACAGGGTGTCTGTTTTTTGGGGTGGAGGAGAAGATAAAGGAGATTGTGAGCCGCTCTGAGACTCTTGAGATTCGGAGTGGAGGGTGGGATATAAATCCAATATCATCTTCTTCTTCTACTGTAAGCTCTTGGAGGATTGGCTACATCAGGGGTGCATGGCCTAATATGCAAAGGAGTTCCTGCTACAAAAAAAGCCCTGTCTATATTTCTGTTGCTATCTATCATCTGTCTATCTATCTATATCTCTCCAGCGCCTGCCCTGAAAATAGATGCAACCAATTTATTCGATTTCTCTGCATGCTTTTTTTCTCCTTCAGTACTCCTTTCAGATCTTTATGCTCTAACAATCCATTTCTCTTCCTTGGCTGGTTTCCTGCTTCTGATGAATATATAGATTTTACGACTCGCTTTAATGTTTTTCGCAATCTGTTCTCTCCCGGTTCCTTGCCTTGCCCGCTCTTCCTCTCGAAAGGGTACGCATTGAGAGAAGATTCCAGAAACGACATTGCTTCGGCACGTTGCGTGCATCAGGGGAAACCAAAGCAGGCTAGAGCAGAGACGGCTCGCGTAATAGTCACAGTGTCGGTGTGTCAAGCGTTCAGTGGGAATCAAAGTATCGTCGTGGAACCTTTGCTGGTGAATATGATTACAAAGCGACCTGAAGATGCTTCTGTGTCCCATGAACACGTGGAGCTCCGCTTCCTTCTGCCAAATCAGATCCTTGGTCAATCAAAGTCCGTATTGTCTACTCAGGCTGGCAGCCGCTCTCCAAGGGTCTCAGTCGGAGAAGGATCTTTCACATTACCTACTACCTGATCCTTTTAGCTGGAGATGCCAGGGATTGAACCTGGGACCTCCTGCATGCCAAGCAGATGTTCTACCACTGAGCTACAACCCCACTAAATGACTCTTCAAGTCTCAGGCTGAGGTCTTTCTCATCATCTTATGCTTAGATCCTTTTAACTGGGGATGCTGGGAGTTGAACCTGGGACCTTCTGCATGCCAAGCAGATGCTCTACCACTGAGCTACAGCCCCACTTCAAGACTCTTCACAGTCTCAGACTGAGGTCTTTCCCATCACCTCATGCCTAGATCCTTTTAACTGGGGATGCCGGGGATTGAATTGGACCTTCTGCATGCCAAGCAGATGCTCTACCACTGAGCTACAGCCCTACTTCATGACTCTTCAAGTCTCAGGCTGAGGTCTTTCTCATCATCTTATGCTTAGATCCTTTTAACTGGGGATGCTGGGAGTTGAACCTGGGACCTTCTGCATGCCAAGCAGATGCTCTACCACTGAGCTACAGCCCCACTTCAAGACTCTTCACAGTCTCAGACTGAGGTCTTTCCCATCACCTCATGCCTAGATCCTTTTAACTGGGGATGCCGGGGATTGAATTGGACCTTCTGCATGCCAAGCAGATGCTCTACCACTGAGCTACAGCCCTACTTCATGACTCTTCAAGTCTCAGGCTGAGGTCTTTCTCATCATCTTATGCTTAGATCCTTTTAACTGGGGATGCTGGGAGTTGAACATGGGACCTTCTGCATGCCAAGCAGATGCTCTACCACTGAGCTACAGCCCCACTTCAAGACTCTTCACAGTCTCAGACTGAGGTCTTTCCCATCACCTCATGCCTAGATCCTTTTAACTGGGGATGCCGGGGATTGAATTGGACCTTCTGCATGCCAAGCAGATGCTCTACCACTGAGCTACAGCCCTACTTCATGACTCTTCAAGTCTCAGGCTGAGGTCTTTCTCATCATCTTATGCTTAGATCCTTTTAACTGGGGATGCCGGGGATTGAACCGGACCTTCTGCATGCCAAACAGATGCTCTACCACTGAGCTACAGCCCCACTTCATGACTCTTCCCAGTCTCAAACTGAGGTCTTTCCCATCATCTCATGCCTGGGTCCTTTTAACTGGGGATGCTGGGGATTGAACCGGACCTTCTGCATGCCAAGCAGATGCTCTACCACTGAGCTACAGCCCCACTTCATGACTCTTCACAGTCTCAAACTGAGGTCTTTCCCATCACCTCATGCCTGGATCCTTTTAACTGGGGATGCCAGGGATTGAACCTGGGACCTTCTGCATGCCAAGCAGATGCTCTACCACTGAGCTACAGCCCCACTTCATGACTCTTCACAGTCTCAGACTGAGGTCTTTCCCATCACCTCATGCCTAGATCCTTTTAACTGGGGATGCCAGGGACTGAACCTGGGACCTTCTGCATGCTGAGCAGATGCTCTACCACTGAGCTACTGATCCCTTCTTATAAAGTCCTTAGTTGGTGGAGAATCTCCTACTCAGGAAACGATATTTGAGACTAGGTTTTCCAGGGGCATTTTCAAGAAATAAAGTTAAAGATAGTCCCCTGTGCAAGAACCAGTCGTTTCTGACTCTGGGGTGATGTCGCATCACGACGTTTTCACAGCAGACTTTTTGTTACAGGGTGGTTTGCCATTGCCTTCCCCAGTCATCTGCACTTTCCCCCAGCAAGCTGGGGACTCATTTTACTGACCTCGGAAGGATGGAAGGCTGAGTCAACCTTGAGCCGGCTACCTGAACCAGCTTTTGCTGGGATCGAACTCAGGTCGTGAGCAGAGCTTGGACTGCAGAACTGCAGCTTACCACTCTGAGCCATGGGGCTCTGCTTCTAGGCTCGGAATTTAACTGAGCAACTCCCGCCACTGCTGAGAGCTGTCCAAGATGCTGATTCTAGCCAGTCCTCCCCTGGCAGCTGCTGGAATGACCTTGGGTCGGCCATAGCTCTTGTAGGAGTTGTCCTTGAAAGGGCAGCTGTCGCAAGAGCTCTCTCAGCCCCACCCAACTCACAGGGTGTCTGTTGTGTGTGTGTGTGTGGAGGGAAGGTAAAGGAGATTGTGACCGCTCTGAGATTCAGATTATAGGGCAGGATATAAATCCAATGTCGTCGTTGTCTTCTTCTTCTTCTTCTTCTTCTTCTTCTTCTGCTGCTGCTGCTGCTGCTGCTGCTGCTTCTGCTTCTGCTTCTGCTTCTGCTGCTTCTGCTACTGCTTCTGCTTCTTCCTCCCTTCCTTCTCTCTCCTCATTCAAGAGATAGCCTTTAGCAATAATGTTTATGGCTGTACAGAAGAGCTTAGGATGGTTTCTTCTGAGAAAAGACTTTTCCATGTTAGTCTTTAACATACTACTGGACTGACTATTGCTCTGTTCTACGGCTACAGACAGACTAATGTGGGTACCCACCAAGTTTACCAGGGTGTAAGCCAGGGGTGGCCAAACTGCGGCTCAGGCTCTTTCACACATATTGTGTGGCATTCAAAGCCCCTACAGCCCCATTGGCTGGCTTGAAGAAGGCATTTCTCTCTTTAAATCAGTTCTCCAAGGCAAGCCAGCCAGCAGCTTGGAGAATGCATTCAAAGTTAAAGTTGCTTTATTTCTACCTCTCCCGACCTCCTCCACCTATTTGCCTGCCTTCCTTCCTTCCTTCCTTCCTTCCTTCCTTCCTTCCTTCCTTCCTTCCTTCCTTCCTTCCTTCCTTCCTTCCTTCCTTCCTTCCTATCCAACTTTATGACTCTGATTCTATGTCTTGTTGCTCTCAAACTTCTCACATTTATTCTTCATGGCTCTTCCTTCCTTTCTTCCTTCCTCCTTCCCTCCCTCCCTCAAACATCTGACATTCATGTGCTGTGGTGGCTAAAAAGCCAAATGCAGTTTTGGACTGTACCAACAGATCACGTGAAGTGATGGTATCACTTTACTCTTTTCTGATAAGACCTCACCTGGAGTATTGTGTTCAGTTTTGGGCACCACATTTTAAGAAGGAGATAGACAAGCTGGAACGGGTCCAGAGGAGGGCAACGAAGATGGAGAGGGGTCTGAAGACCAAGTCCTATGAAGAAAGGTTGAAGGAGCTGGGGATGTTTAGCCTGGAGAGGAGGGGCTGAGAGGTGATATGATTACCATCTTCAAGTACTTGAAGGGCTGTCCTATAGAGGATGGTGTTGGATTGTTTTCTGTGGCCCTAGAAGGTAGGACCAGAACCAGTGGGTTGAAATTAAATCAAAAGAGTTTCTGGCTGAACTTTAGGAAGAACTTCCTGACCATTAGAGCAATTCCTCAGTGGAACAGGCTTCCTCAGGAGGTGGTGGGCTCTCCTTCCTTGGAGGTTTTTAAACAGAGGCTAGATGGCCTTCTGACAGTAATAAAGATCCTGTGAATTGTGAATTTAGGGGGAGGCGTTTGTGAGTTTCCTGCATTGTGCAGGAGGTTGGACTAGGTCACCCTGGAGATCCCTTCCAACTCTATGATTCTATGTCTCGTGGCTCTCAAACTTCTCATATTTATTCTACATTACGGCTCTTACATTAAGCAAGTTTGGCCACCCCTGGTGTAAGCTTTCAAGAGTCAAAACTCTTGATAAAGCCAGTTTGGTATAGTGGTTAAGTGCATGGACTCTTATCTGGGAGAACCGGGTTTGATTCCCCACTCCTCCACTTGCACCTGCTAGCATGGCCTTGGGTCAGCCATAGCTCTGGCAGAGGTTGTCCTTGAAAGGGCAGCTGCTGTGAGAGCCCTCTCCAGCCCCACCCACCTCACAGGGTGTCTGTTGTGGGGGAGGAAGGTAAAGGAGATTGTGAGCCGCTCTGAGACTCTTCGGAGTGGAGGGCGGGATATAAATCCAATATCTTCTTCTTCTTCTTCTTCTTCATCAAAGGCTCCTTAGAAAGCTTGAGAGTCATGGAGTAAAAGGACAGGTCCTCTTGTGGATCAAAAACTGGCTGAGTAATAGGAAGCAGAGAGTGAGTATAAATGGGCAGTCTTCGCAATGGAGAACGGTAAGCAGTGGGGTGCCGCAGGGCTCGGTACTGGGTCCCATGCTCTTTAACTTGTTCATAAATGATTTAGAGTTGGGAGTGAGCAGTGAAGTGGCCAAGTTTGTGGATGACACTAAATTGTTCAGGGTGGTGAGAACCAGAGAGGATTGTGAGGAACTCCAAAGGGACCTGTTGAGGCTGGGTGAGTGGGCGTCAACGTGGCAGATGCAGTTCAGTGTGGCCAAGTGCAAAGTAATGCACATTGGGGCCAAGAATCCCAGCTACAAATACAAGTTGATGGGGTGTGAACTGGCAGAGACTGACCAAGAGAAAGATCTTGGGGTCATGGTAGATAATTCACTGAAAATGTCAAGACAGTGTGTGTTTGCAATAAAAAAGGCCGATGCCATGCTGGGAATCATTAGGAAGGGAATTGAAAATAAATCAGCCAGTATCATAATGCCCCTGTATAAATCGATGGTGCGGTCTCATTTGGACTACTGTGTGCAGTTCTGGTTGCCGCACCTCAAAAAGGATATTATAGCATTGGAGAAAGACCAGAAAAGGGCAACTAGAATGATTAAAGGGCTGGAACACTTTCCCTATGAAGAAAGGTTGAAACGCTTGGGACTCTTTAGCTTGGAGAAACGTCGACTGCGGGGTGACATGATAGAGGTTTACAAGATAATGCATGGGATGGAGAAAGTAGAGAAAGAAGTACTTTTCTCCCTTTCTCACAATACAAGAACTCGTGGGAATTCGATGAAATTGCTGAGCAGACAGGTTAAAACAGATAAAAGGAAGTACTTCTTCACCCAAAGGGTGATTAACATGTGGAATTCACTGCCACAGGAGGTGGTGGCGGCCACAAGTATAGCCACCTTCAAGAGGGGTTTAGATAAAAATATGGAGCACAGGTCCATCAGTGGCTATTAGCCACAGTGTGTGTGTATGTATATATAAATTGAAAGGTTGGAAATAAATGCTTTCCAGATTAGAGTCTGCCGCTGCTAACCGCTACACCACACCAGGTCTCTGCGAGCAGGCAATGATTTTTACGGTAGCTGGCTAGAATCAGCACCTTGGACAGCTCCCAGCAATGGCGGGAGTTGCTCAGTTAAATTCCGAGCTGAGTAGCACCCTTAGAGACCAGCAAGAGTTTTGAGCAATAAGATTTCAAGCAGGTCTTTTTTTGTATCAGGAACTCTTTTGCCTATTAGGCCACGCCCCCTGATGTAGCCAATCCTCCAAGAGCTCACAGGACGCTTCTACTGGAAGCTCCAGGAGGATTGGCTACATCAGAGGAGTGTGGCCTAATATGCAAAGGAGCTCCTGCTAGAATTCCATCCCTGCCTCTTATATAGCCAATCCTCCAAAAGCTTACAGGGCTCTTCGTACAGGGCCTACTGGAAGCTCCAGGCGGATTGGCTGCATCAGGGGGGTGTGGCCTAATATGCAAAGGAGGTCCTGCTAGAATTCCTTACAGGGCTCTTAGTACAGGGCCTACTGGAAGCTCCAGGAGGATTGGCTACATCAGGGGTGTGTGGCCTAATATGCAAAGGAGGTCCTGCTAGAATTCCTTACAGGGCTCTCAGTACAGGGCCTACTGGAAGCTCCAGGAGGATTGGCTACATCAGGGGGGTGGGGCCTAATATGCAAAGGAGGTCCTGCTAGAATTCCTTACAGGGCTCTTAGTACAGGGCCTACTGGAAGCTCCAGGAGGATTGGCTGCATCAGGGGGTGTGGCCTAATATGCAAAGGAGGTCCTGCTAGAATTCCTTACAGGGCTCTAAGTACAGGGCCTACTGGAAGCTCCAGGAGGATTGGCTACATCAGGGGGCATGGCCTAATATGCAAAGGACTTCCTACTACAAAAACAACTCTGCTCTCAAGAATCAGAAACAAGCAGGAATAGCGATCACAGAGTCTTTTCATCCCAGTCAGAAGATGGGAAGCATGTTGTGAAGAATGCTTGTAGAGGATGCAAACGCACTATATGCGTATTGTAATGAGCTTGATTAGAGCAAGAGGGGAAATGCTTGCGGGGTGGAAAATTAGCCTCTGTAGCGGGAGAAGAATTCTATGTCTCCGTGTCCATTGTTTGGAACGTGAATTAATTCATGTTCGAGATGGGTCGCCGTGTTAGTCTGTCCGTAGCAGGAGAAAAGAGCAGGAGTCTAGGAGCACCTTAAAGACTAACAACATTTGTTGCTGGGGAGGACATTGACTCACAATAGTCCTACCAGCAATAGCATTGACTCACAATAGTCCTACCAACAGAGGAACCACACTCCATGAGAGAGACTGTTTAGTGTGCCTGGATCTCATTTGTAAGCATAGGAGTGTATAAGTATCTGGAGCAGAGATCCATCAGTGGCTATTAGCCACAACTTATCATTGGGACTCTTTGTCTGGGCAGTGATGCTCTGTATTCTTGGTGCTTGAGGGGGCACAGTGGGAGGGCTTCTAGTGTCCTGGTCCCACTGATGGACCTCCTGATGGCACCTGGGTTTTTTGGGGGGTTAGATTCTATATCAACAGATGAGTTAAGCAATGTAGAGCTGCATCGTCGTGATGAATCAATGCTAGCTGGTGAGGTACAGAATGAATTAAGTTTTATGCATTTGGTTTCTGTGTGTTGGTGAAAAATTAGAATGAGTTGCATCCCACAGATTTGTTCTATTAACTTCAGTGTCTAAGGAGCCTTTTCCCCAGTGCTCGCAATTGCAGAGGTGTAATTGCTACGAAAAGGTCGAGGCCAAGTCACTTGGGAATCTGTTCCCTTTGTTACACAGGGAAGTAAAAAATGCATGATCTCATCCTTTGTAACATGCATTAGGTTATTCTCATATGTCAGGAACCAAACACAAGCACACAGAACTTCTCAGGGAAGCTCCAAATATCTATATTGCAGCAGGGGTCCCCAACCCCCGGTCCATGGCCTGTTAGCAATCGGACTGTGTTGTATAATTATTTCATTATATATTACAATGTAGTAGTAGTAGTAGTACTAGTAGTAGTAGTAGGAAGAAGAAGAAGACGATGATGACGACACTGGATTTATATCCTGCCCTCCACTCTGAATCTCAAATTCTGAATCTCCAAGCGGCTCACAATCTCCTTTACCTTCCTCCCCCACAACAGACACCCTGTGAGATGGGTGGGACTGAGAGGGCTCTTGCAGCAGCTGCCCGTTCAAGAACAACTCTGCTTGAGCTATGGCTGACCCAAGACCATTCCAGCAGCTGCAAGTGGAGGAGTGGGGAGTCAAACCCGGATCTCCCAGATAAGAGTCTGCGTACTTAACCACTACACCAAACTAATAGAAATAAAGTGCATAATTGTATCATCCAGAAACTATCCCCCACCCCACCCCAGTACGTGGAAAAATTGTCTTCCACAAAACTGGTCCCTGGTATCAAAAAGGTTGGGGACAGCTGCTATATTGCAAGAGAATTGTGCCCAACAGATTCAGATATCCAACTCCCCCAGGCCAAAATAGCTGAGGAATTTTATGGAAGCCAAAATGACTAGCAAGATATTCAAGGGGATTGCATGCTTAGGGGCTGTAGCTCTGGGGTAGAATACCTACTTAGAAGATATAGAAGAAGATATTGGATTTATATCCTGCCCTCCACTCCGAATCTCAGAGTGGCTCACAAACTCATTTACCTTCCTCCCCGACAACAGACACCCTGTGAGGTGGGTGGGGCTGAGAGGGCTCTCACAGAAGCTGCCCTTTCAAGGACAACCTCTGCCAGAGCTATGGCTGACCCAAGTCAAACCCGGATCTCCCAGATAAGAGTCCGCACACTTAACCACTACACCAAACTGGCTCTCTTAGAATACATAAAACTGCTATCATCATGGGGGGAGTCTGTATTTGGAACTATGGTATCTATTTTGTCATCTTGTTATTGTTAATTATTTTGCTTTAATAATTACATACTGACCGGTTTTTAATTTTATATATTCTAATGCTACCTGCCCCAAGTCTGTTTGGGAAGGGCAGGATATAAATTGAATGAATGGACGAATGAACAAACACTGTCATTGGTCCATCAAGGTCAGCATTGCCTGCTCAGACTGCCAGCAGCTCCCCAGGGTCTTAGACTGTGGTTGTTCCTATCACCTACGGTTTGGTGTAGTGGTTAAGTGCGCGGACTCTTATCTGGGAGAACCGGGTTGATTCCCCACTCCTCCACTTGCACCTGCTGGAATGGCCTTGGGTCAGCCATAGTTCTTGCAGAAGTTGTCCTTGAAAGGGCAGCTTCTGTCAGAGCTTTCTCAGTTCCACCCACCTCACAGGATGTCTGTTGTAGGGGGAGAAGATATAGGAGATTGTAGGCCACTCTGAGACTCTGTCCTTGAAAAGGCTGCTGCTGTGAGAGCCCTCTCAGCCCCACCCACCTCACAGGGTGTCTGTTGTGGGGGGAGAAGATATAGGAGATTGTAAGCAGCTCTGAGTCTCTGTCCTTGAAAGGGCAGCCGCTGTAAGAGCCCTCTCAGCCCCACCCACCTCACAGAGTGTCTGTTGTGGGGGGAGAAGATATAGGATATTGTAAGCCGCTCTGAGTCTCCGATTCAGAGAGAAGGGCGGGGTATAAATCTAGTCTTCTTCTTCTTCTTGAAGAGCAGTGTTCCCTCTAAGCTGAGTTAGTGTGAGCTAGCTCCCATCTTTTTTTAGCCTCTAGCTCACACATTTTTGTCTTAGCTCAGGAAAGGCAGCTGCAGAGCAGGCTAATTTCTGCAGTCGCTCACAGCCTTAATGCCAGTAACTCATGAAGTAGAATTTTGGTTCACAAGTCTCCACAGCATTGGTGAAGAATACTGCAAAGTCAGTCTATGGGTTAGGGTTTGGTTCTCAAGGCAAGAGATGAACAGAGGTGGTTGGCCGTTGCCTGCCTCTGCATAGCGACCTTGTACTTCCTTCCAGGGCTGGCTCTGCTTAGATTCTGGGGTCTGATGAGATAGGGCTGGCCTTGGCTATCCAAGTCAGGGTATCAACTACCTGATCCTGTTCTTGGGAGATGGTAGGCCTTGAATTCAGCAGGAGCTCACAGCAGCACAGCTCCTGAACCTTTCTGAGGGTTCCTCCTCTTCCTCCCCACCTACCTTGTCCATTGAATAGCAGGTGCAGCTGCATAACAATCCCTGGATTACGAGAGCGGGCAGCCAGCCAGCCACCAGGGGCTTTGCCGCGCCCCCAGCAGCCCTCATTAAACCTTGGAGAAGCCCACATCACCCTTTCTCTACTTCTTGTATTATTTTAGGCGGTGGGTGGCTTGCTGACCTTTTGACTGTGTGTGTGTGTGGGGGGGTGGCCAAGGAGAGCCCCAGGTGAGCGAGGCCTGCTTAGGCTGGTTGGATCTCTAGCCACCCCAAGCACTCCAAGCACCCCAAGAGGCCTGCTTAGGCTGGTTGGATCTCTAGCACCCCAAGTTGGATCTCTAGCCACCCCTCACTCGCCCAGGGCTTTCCTTTCTTGCATTGGGTTGCTTTTGGCTGTGGGTGGGGGGAGCAACATATGCCAATGAGTTGTGCTAATGAGCGCCACCGCCTGTTCTTCTACAAAACAACCCCAGGGAGATGGAACCTGTGGTGTTCTGTGTGCAAAACAAGCACTCAACCAGCTCGTCCCAACACCACTCCCACATTCCCAAAGTCTCAGATCACTACTTGTCCTCTCTGGCCAAAAGATCTTCAGGTGGCACATGTAGAATGGATCTTTCTGTGCCAAAAACCTCGACGAGCCTTTGCATCTCAGATTTGATAATGCTGGGCAAAGGAGAACAATAGTCTAGTGTAAGAAGAAGAAGAAGAACAAGATATTGGATTTATATCCTGCCCTCCACTCCAAAGAGTCTCAGAGCAGCTCACAATCTCCTTTACCTTCCTCCCCCACAACAGACACCCTGTGAGGTAGATGAAGATATTGGATTTATATCCTGCCCTCCACTCCAAAGAGTCTCAGAGCGTCTCACAATCTCCTTTCCCTTCCTCCCCACAACAGACACCCTGTGAGGTAGATGAAGATATTGGATTTATATCCTGCCCTCCACTTCAAAGAGTCTCAGAGCGGCTCACAATCTCCTTTACCTTCCTCCCCCACAACAGACACCCTGTGAGGTGGGTGGGGCTGAGAGGGCTCTCACAGCAGCTGCCCTATCAAGGACAACCTCTGCCAGAGCTATGGCTGACCCAAGGCCATTCCAGCAGGTGCAAGTGGAGGAGTGGGGAATCAAACCCAGTTTTCCCAGATAAGAGTCCGCACACTTAACCACTACATCAAACTGGCATCATTTGACATTGGGTTTTTTTTTCACTTTTGCCTAAAATCAACACGAAACAATGTTGGGGGGAAAGTCCAAGGAATTTCTAGGTAAGTGCCTCTATCCCCATCAAATCTTGGGAAAAGGGAGACTTTTGGAAATTGGAAGGGGAGAGTCCATGAAGCCCAGAATATAAAGAGACAGAAGAATATAGCCAGTTTGGTGTAGTGGTTAAGTGCGCAGACTCTTATCTGGAAGAATCGGGTTTGATTCCCCACTCCTCCACTTGCAGCTGCTGGAATGGCCTTGGGTTAGCCATAGCTCTTGCAAAGCTGTCCTTGAAAGAGCAGCTTCTGGGATAGCTCTCTCAGCCCCACCTACCTCACAAGGTGTTTGTGGTTGGGGAGGACGGTAAAGGAGATTGTGACTGCTTTGAGATTCAGAGTGAACAGCGGGATATAAATCCAATATCTTCTTCTAAATGCGGAAGTCACCAGGGTCAATAGAAAATTCTGCAGTCTAAAACAAATAGATTCTTCTCTTGTTAGCCAGATTTGGTCGTTGTGCATTCATTTGATTGATGGGTGATTCCCTCTCGATTTCTCTCCTGTACATTTCCATGGTAGAGCATCTGCTAGGTAAGCAGAAGGTCCCAGCTTCGATCCCCAGCATCTCCAACTAAAAAGGGTCCAGGCAAATAGGCATGAAAAACCTCAGCTTGAGACCCTGGAGAGCCGCTGCCAGTCTCAGTAGACAAGGCTGACTCTGATGGACCGAGGGTCTGATTCAGTATAAGGCAGCTTCATATGTTCATTCCTTATCACATCACTGGGAACGCTCCTCTTTGATTCTTTCTCTTCCAGCAGGCACAGAGTTTCTTCCTCAGAGACAGGGAAGGTGTCTTCAGAAGGAAGGCAAAAACATCAACGCCTGACATGCTTGACATGAGAGGCTTTCCGAGACAAAATGCTAGCAACTCATTATATCGTTAGTCCATTATTCCTTTAATTAAAGGGAGGAAACAAGGCTTTCAGCCGTCAGTTGCCCGGGCGACAGGAAGATCTGTGGTTTGTTTGGTCATCTGGATGGGAACTGATTTAGCACCTGAACTAAGAACATAAGAGAACATCAGAGAAGCCATGTTGGATCAGGCCAATGGCCCATCCAGTCCAACATTCTGTGTCACACAGTGGCCAAAAAACCCCAGGTACCATCAGGAGGTCCACAAGTGGGGCTAGAAGCCCTCCCACTGTCTTCTCACCCCCCCCCCCCCCAACATGCACCAAGGATACAGAGCATCTCTGCCCCAGACAGAGTTCCAACAATATGCTGTGGCTAAGAGCCACTGACGGACCTCTGCTCATATGCTTATCAATCCTCTCTTGAAGCTGGCTCTGCTTGTAGCTGCCACCACCTCCTGTGGCAGTGAATTCTACATATTAATCACCCTGTGGTGAAGAAGGACTTCCTTTTATCCATTCTAACCCAACCACTCAGCAATTTCATTGAGTGTCCACAAGTTCTCATATTGCGAGAAAGGGAGAAAAGTACTTCTTTCTCTGCCTTCTCTATCTCTATCTATCTTCTCTACACGAGTGAGGCTTTCTGAGACAAAATGCTAGGAACTCTTTATATCATTAGCCAATTATTCCTTTAATTAACGGGAGGAAACAAGGCTTCCAGCCGTGAGTCGCCCGGGCGACAGGAAGATCCGTGGTTTGTTTTGTCAACTGGATGGGAACTGATTTTGGTGCTTGAACTGTTTTCAGGGGTCATTTCCTAGAAACAGAGGTGCTGGAGCTCATTAGCACATCACCAGAAGGTGTATCAATTATATCAGCTCAGCATCTACCTTAAAATGTTTCTTGACTTATAACTGTAATAATAAAACATTACTCCATCTTACTTTTTAAATTGCTTTTATCCTCTGTGGCCACAGTGGCAGGATGAAGATTTCCATCTGTCTGATTCATATGTTTTGCTTATTTCGCTATTTTTGTGGGGGGAAATATTAGAAAGTTTGTCAGATCTTAGAGTTTAGAAAGCAGGTTTAAACAATGGAGCCTAGAAGCAAGTATTTTTGGGGGGAGGGGAGGGTAAGAAAGAAAGAGCACAATAAAATTTAGAGGTTCCGGAACTCCGCTCCTGTGAGCTCCTGCCCAAAATGAGGCCTGACTATTTTGTTTCACAGGGTGGTCACATTGGTCTGCAGTGGAACAGATAGATTTCAGTCCAGTCGCACCTTAGGGATTGGATCAACATATGGAGCAGAGGTCCATCAGTGGCTCTTAGCCACAGCGTATTGTTGGAACGCTCTGTCTGGGGCAAGTGATGCTCTGTATTCTTGGTGCTTAGGGGGGACATAGTGGGAGGGCTTCTGGTGTCCTGGCCCCACTGATGGACCTCCTGGTGGCACTTGGGTTTTGTGGCCACTGTGTGACACAGAGTGTTGGACTGGAGGGGCCATTGACCTGATCCAACATGGCTTCTCTTATGTTCTTATGTCTGGGGCAGTGATGCTCTGTATTCTTGGTGCTGGGAGGGGCAACAGTGGGAGGGCTTCTAGTGTCCTGGCCCCACTGGTGGATCTCCTGATGGCACTTGGGGTTTTTGGCCACTGTGTGACACAGAGTGTTGGACTGGATGGGCCACTGGCCTGATCCAACATGGCTTCTCTTATGTTCTTATGTCTGGAGCAGTGATGCTCTGTATCCTTGGTGCTTGGGGGGAGGGGGCAACAGTGGGAGGTCCTCTAGTGTCCTGGCCTTACTGATGGACTTCCTGATGGCACCTGGTTTTTTTGGTCACCGTGTGACACAGAGTGTTGGACTGGATGGGCCATTGACCTGATTCAACATGGCTTCTCTTATGTTCTTAACAGGATTTGGGAGGTATAAGTTTTGAGAGCCGGAGCTTTCTTCGTCAGAACTGTCTTGAACTGTTTCGATCAGCATTCGGGAAGGTTGGGGTAGGAAGAAATTTGCGCATATATTATGGGAACCAGGGAAACAAGACTGAGCATGCTGTTTTGACCTACAGATCCCCTCCTCTTCCTCTGTTGTTTGGTGGCCTATTGATTTTCCTAATAGCATTGCCGTTGCATTTATATACATGTATTCAGGGGTGGAATTCTAAGAGTTCATTTGCATATTAGGCCACACCCCCATGATGTGTCCAGTCTTCCAAGAGCTTACAAAAAGAGCCCTGTAGGCTGCTGGAGGATTGGCTACATCAAGGGGGTGTGGCTTAATATGCAAAGGAGCTCCTGCTAGAATTCCACCCTTGCAGGTATTCACGCCTATATTAATTTATGTATTGTAATATCAATACTTATTAACCTTCATATATATTCATTATATTCTTTTATGGATTTTCATAGAATAGTGTTAGCAACAAAGGGGGTTACAGTAGAGGGTAGATCACTGAGGGAAGCCAGAGCCTAATCTTATCTCCCTGGCAACAGAAGATGGGCACCAACAGAAGATGTCTACAAACTGGAATGTGACCTTGGAGAAAAGCCAAAGATATTTGGGTGAGAGCTGTTTAGGCAGGAGAAACGATGAGCCATTAACCTCAATTTGGACTGAACCTTTCATTGATTGTCCGTCTAGCAAGACAAGTCGTCTTAAGTGCACCTGCTACGAACGTTTGCTACCCGTTTCTTCCTTTAGAAATAGTAAAATAGGTTGTCAATGAAAAACTTTATGAGAGGTTATGAAACAGAGGAAGCTAGTGTTTCACACCCAAATTCAATATTTGGTGCTTCGGAGGGGCAACAGTGGGAGGGCTTCTAGGGTCCTAGCCTCACTGATGGACCTCCTGATGGTACTTGGTTTTTTTGGCCACTGTGTGACACAGAGTGTTGGACTGGATGGGCTATTAGTCCAGCATGGCTTCTCTTGTGTTCTTTATACTGGTACACTTGTCGTCTCCCTCCCGCCCCCGTTTCAGTGTAGTGAGAAGTTCCAGGGGTCATTACATTCCAAGGTTGGTTCCCTCTGGAGAAGAGAACACTGGAGGATAAAGTGTTTTGTTTTGTTTTTTGCAACATTGTAGTACTGCTTTGTTTATAAATATGCAAAAAGAATGCAATGGAGGCACACAGCCACTCTCATACTCAAGAGCCAGTTTGGTGAAGTGGTTAAGTGCGCGGACTCTTATCTGGGAGAACCGGGTTGGATTCCCCACTCCTCCACTTGCAGCTGCTAGAATGGCCTTGGGTCAGCCACAGCTCTGGCAGAGGTTGTCCTTGAAAGGGCAGACTCTTATCTGGGAGAACCGGGTTTGATTCCCACTCCTCCACTTGCAGCTGCTGGAATGGCCTTGAGTCAGCCATAGCTCTGGCAGGGGTTGTCCTTGAAAGGGCAGCTGCTGTGAGAGCTCTCTCAGCCCCACCCACCTCCCAGGGAGTCTGTTGTGGGGGAGGGAGATAAAGGAGATTGTGAGCCGCTCTGAGATTCAGAATGGAGGGCAGGGTATAAATCTTAATATCTTCTTCTATATGAATGTATTTTTTCATATGTGAAATTTTGAGGTTAAAAAAATAGTGACTTCTTATTATGTGTACACATAATTGCTAGATGGGGTTTCTTCGTCTCTGTTGTTTTTTATTTATTTATTTATTTATTTATTTATTTATATTTATTTATATTAGGATTTATATCCCGCCCTTCTCACCTAAGTGTCTCAGGGCGGCTTACAGCATAATAATTCAAACACTTCAGTTTAAAACATTTAAAAATACAATTAAAATACAATTAAACCATAAATTAATAAAAAACAAGATAGAATAAAACCGGCGGTCTATAGATGCATTTTGTTCCATCCAAGATATTTTCATTGTCAGTTAATGTTATAAGCCTGCCGGAAGAGGGCTGTCTTACAGGCCCTGCGGAATTGCCCTAGATCCCGCAGGGCCCGCACCTCTTCCGGCAGCTGGTTCCACCAATAAGGTGCCGTTATTGAGAAGGCCCGATCCCTGGTGGATTTTAGTTCAGAATAATTTTATTTCAGAAATCAAATACAAGAGAACAAATATACAAAGCCAAAACTGACCATTTACAAATACATTGTTACATGTTAATAGAAGATATTACTCCATGGCACCGATAATCCCACTGAATCATCATAACTGAAGTAAGAACATTCAGAGTAATTAAAAACGCACATCTTGGTTTTATGATTGTAAATGGTATTGGTTGATTTTATTGTGTGTAATCTGTTTTTAATGTTTTATGTGGTTTAATTTGCTAGCCGCCCTGAGCCGCCAGGGGAGGGCGGGATATAAATTTGATAAAATAAATAAACAAATATATAAAAATAACTGGTACTTATTAGGGTTTGTAGAATCTTTCGGGATCAAGTGCCGTGTTCTACTGGAGAAAGTTTTCCTTCCTTCTACTGGAGAAAGTTTTTCTCCAGTAGAACACGGCACTTGATCCCGAAAGATTCTACAAACCCTAATGATGTTACCAGCCGTGAAAACCTGAAATCTTTGATAATTGGTACTTACTAATGCCAAACCAGTAAACTAGAATTAGATGCGCCCTGTCCAAAAATACCACATGCAAAATAATCTAGAAAAGGGGACCACTTAAGAAGAAGGGTATTCTTGCAACCTGGTCTCATCCTACCACCCAGACTGTGAGCAGTTTTATCCATGATAAAATATTCCTAGCACTGACTCAGCCAGACAACCCACGAGGGAAGAAGAAGAAGAAGAAGAAGAAGAAGAAGAAGAAGAAGAATTGCAGATTTATACCCCGCCCTTCTCTCTGAATCAGAGACTCAGAGCGGCTTACAATCTCTCATATCTTCTCCCCCCACAACAGACACCCTGTGAGGTGGGTGGGGCTGAGAAGGCTCTCACAGCAGCTGCCCTTTCAAGGACAACCTCTGCCAGAGCTATGGCTGACCCAAGGCCATTCCAGCAGGTGCAAGTGGAGGAGTGGGGAATCAAACCCGGTTCTCCCAGATAAGAGTCCACGCACTTAACCACTATACCAAACTACTATACCAAACTGGGAGGCGAATTTAACCTCCAGTTTGTTGCTATTGCAAACTTCGTTGGTCTCTTATATATGCCATTAAATGCCAACAATGCCCTTCAGTTCTCTACATAGGGCAAACAGGACAAACCCGGATAAATGGACACAAATCTGACATCAGGAATTACAGAACTGAGAAACCTGTGGGAGATCACTTTAACCTTCCAGGGCATTCAATGGGTGACCTCAAGCTGTTCTACTGCAAAGGAACTTCAAAAACAGAATGGAGAGAGAAATTGCTGAATTACAAATTATTATGAAACTTGGAGCAAACACTTCCCCAGGACTGAACAGGGATATTGGTTTTCTTATCTCATTACAGAAGCTAAATCCACTCTCACTGAGTATAGTTATATATCCGCAGTATTCCAATATATTTCTCTGTTAGAATAGTGTATCACAACAGTTTTTGGAATTGACATACTCAAAATAGGTACGTTGGCTGTTTATCTCATTACATATACTTGACCCGTTTCATTATTGTATTCTTTTTTTTCTTTTTTTTCTAATGATGTTTACATGTTAAATAGTAAATCAGGTGAACAAGAGCATCACTATCCAATGATGAGAGCCAGTTTGGTATAGTGGTTAAGTATGCGGACTCTTATCTGGGAGAACCGGGTTTGATTTCCCACTCCTCCACTTGCAGCTGCTGGAATGGCCTTGGGTCAGCCATAGCTCTGGCAGAGGTTGTCCTTGAAAGGGCAGCTGCTGTGAGAGTCCTCTCAGCTCCACCCACCTCACAGGGTGTCTGTTGTGGGGGAGGAAGGGAAAGGAGATTGTGAGCCGCTCTGAGCCTCTGTCCTCGGAAGGGCAGCTGCTGTGAGAGCCCTCTCAGCCCCACTCACCTCACAGGGTGTCTGTTGTGGGGGAGGAAGGTAAAGGAGAATGTGAGCCGCTCTGAGACTCTTTGGAGTGGAGGGCGGGATATAAATCCAATATCTTCTATCTTCAATATCTTCTAATGTATTTCTCTTTTAGCTGTATTGACAGACTCAAATAGGGATATTGGCTGTTTATCTCATTACGTATACTAAACCCATCTTCCACTATATTTTAATGTGCTTTTTCTTCTAATGGCAAACTAGATGTACGTTACATGTTAAAAGGTAAATTAGTTAGATGGGAAAAACTTCTGAGAACATAATGCCCTCTTTTTGACCCAGGCTTATATAACAGATTGACAGACATTCTCGCATTTTGACATATTACTGTTTTATTGCTTTCGCGTGCTCATGCTACCCAGATCAAAGGTTTGCTCAGTTTGTTAATTTTGCTATTCTGTCACTGGTTCTTAAATTTGTAACATTTTCCATTCGAAACCACTGCCTACCAGCTATATGTAGCTCTGCTCACTGTACCCGATTCCTCGTCTGACGAAGTGTGCTTGGAGCACACGAAAGCTTACGTTCTGAATGAAACTTGGTTGGTCTTAAAGGTGCGCTCGACTCCTGCTTTGTCCTACTGCTTCAGACCAACACGGCTGCCCACTTGGATTTGTTGGTCTCTGTTTACACTCTTGTAATTTTTCCCCCCGTTCCTGCAGCAACTCTGCCAGAGAGGCGGATGCTCAGGGATTCACACCACTAACCTTCCTTGATAACTATTTCAGAGACTGGCGTTAATGTTTCGTCTTACTCTCCCCCCTCCCCCTTAACCCAAACCCGTCCACAGCTATCGACCTGCTGTACTGGCGCGACCTCAAGCAGACGGGCATCGTCTTCGGGAGCGTCCTGTTGCTTCTCTTCTCCCTGACCCAGTTCAGCGTCGTCAGCGTGATCGCCTACCTGGCGCTGGCAGCTCTCTCGGCCACCATCAGCTTCAGAATCTACAAGTCGGTCCTGCAGGCTGTGCAGAAGACTGATGAAGGCCACCCATTCAAGTGAGTCCTTTGCCTTTGGCGAGAACGAGAAAAAAAACAAGAAAACTGGGCTAAAAGCAATGAAACGAATCTTAACAGGGATAAATTTAAAGTTCTGCATTTAGGTGGGAAAAATCCAATGCATGGTTATAGGATGGGGGAGACTTGTCTTAGCAGTAGTATGTGCGAAAAGGATCTTGGGGTCTTCGTGGATTGTTCGCTGAACATGAGTCAACAGTGTGATGCAGCGGCTAAAAAGGCAAACGTGATTTTGGGTTGTATCAACAGACGTCTAGTGTCCAGATCGTGTGATGTGATGGTATCGCTTTACTCTGCTCTGGGAAGACCTCACCTGGAGTGTTGTGTTCAGTTTTGGGTACCACATTTTAAGAAGGATATAGACAAGCTGGAACGGGTCCAGAGGAGGGCAATGAAGTGGGTGAGGGGTCTGGAGACCAAGTCCTATGAAGAAAGGTTGAAGGAGCTGGGGATGTTTAGCCTGGAGAGGAGGCAGCTGAGAGGTGATAGGATCACCATCTTCAAGTACTTGAAGAGCTGTCATGTAGAGGATGGTGTGGAATTGTTTTCTGTGGCCCCGGAAGATAGGACCAGAACCAGTGGGTTGAAATTAAATCAACAAGAGTTTCCAGCTCAACATTAGGAAGAACTTCCTGAACGTTAGAGCAGTTCCTCAGTGGAACAGGCTTTCTCGGGAGGTGATGGGCTCTCCTTCCTTGGAGGTTTTTAAACAGCGGCTAGATGGCCATCTGACAGCAATGAGGATCCTGCGAATTTAGGGGGAGGTATCTGTGAATTTAGAGCAGTTCCTCAGTGGAACGGGCTTCCTCGGGAGGTGGTGGGCTCTCCTTCCTTTGAGGTTTTTAAACAGAGGCTAAATGGCCCTCTGACAGCAGTGAAGATCCTGTGAATTTAGGGGGAGGTATTTGTGAGTTTAGAGCGGTTCTTCAGTGGAACAGGCTTCCTCGGGAGGTGGTGGGCTCTCCTTCCTTGGAGGTTCTTAAACAGAGGTTAGAGGGCCATCTGACAGCAATGAGGATCCTGTGAATTTAGGGGGAGGTGTTTGTGAGTTTCCTGCATTGTGCAGGGGGTTGGATTAGATGACCCTGGAGGTCCCTTCCAACTCTATGATTCTATTATTCTAAGAAACGTTTCCTTTCTTTGCAAGAGCAAGAGCAGGGTGGTAGGGAACATCTTTTCCAAGGAAGCCTTGATGGACTGAAGGTCTGATTCAGCAAGGCAGCTTCATGTATTTACGTGTGAAATTCCTTCAGAACACCTGCGTTTTTGTAAACTGACCTGCCTGTGTGTGTGTGTGTTTGCGTATGTGTGTTTCTCAACAGGAACTACTTGGAGATGGAAATGTCTCTCTCCCCGGAACAGATTCAGAAATACACAGATTGCCTCCAGTTGTACGTCAATAACACTGTCAAAGAGCTCCGGAGGCTGTTCCTCGTTCAGGATCTGGTGGATTCCTTAAAGGTATGTGCCCGGCAAAGAGCAGACTGGGGGTTGGAAAGAGTCACACTTGGAGATACTACAACAAGATGAGTCTCACGGTCTCTCTGCTTCTGAGCCAGTAGCTCATTTGAGCCTTTGAAAGCCTCTTTTGAGAGGAGTCATGTAAAATTACGGTGTAACCCAGGGGTGGCCAAACTTGCTTAATGTAAGAGCCACATAGAATAAATGTCAGATGTTTGAGAGCCACAAGACGTGAACATCAGATGCTTGAGAGCCGGAAGGAAGGAAGGAAGGAAGGAAGGAAGGAAGGAAGGAAGGAAGGAAGGAAGGAAGGAAGGAAGGAAGGAAGGAAGGAAGGAAATAGATGGGGGGAGGAAGGAAGGAAGGAAGGAAGGAAGGAAGGAAGGAAGGAAGGAAGGAAATAGATGGGGGAGAAGTGGAAAGAAAGCAACATTAAATACATTCTCCAAACCACCAGCTAGCTTGACTTGGAGAAGTGATTTTAAGAGACAAATACCTTCTCTAAGCTAGCCAACAAGACAGTGGGGCCTTCAGAATACACACAATGTGTGTGAAAGAGCCACACGTGGCTACTGAGCCACAGTTTGGCCACCCCTGGTGTAGCCGATTAAAAGAAGTTTCTATCTCTCTTTCTGTCTTTTAGTGGAATTCTGGGTCCTGCCAATGGCTTGGATACAAACTTTTTCTGCTCATGCGAAGGCATTTCTCCTCCCAATGAAAATCTTCACATTCTACCCCTTGTTTTTTTTCTTGATGCCCCTGACTCTCAGGGACAGTCTCCCGAGGGACATAGCAGACTGTAGTGGAGTGGAAGAGATGAAAGATGGAACTATTCCGTTCCTCTCATAGATTTCTGCTCTGGCTTCTTTGGATTCAAGCCAGCAGAACCGTAGAGCAGCACAACAGCTAGATTTGATCCAGGTGGGCAACTCTGAGGGTCTGAAGCAGTAGGACAGATTTTGAGTTGAGGGGCACCTTTAGGACTAACGGAAGTTTATCCGAGGTATGAGCATTCGTGTGCAAGCCCACTTCATTTGAAGCACGCGTTGCTTCGTGCTTGAAGTGTGAATAACGTTGGGGAGGGGCGGTGGCTCAGTGGCAGAGCATCTGCTTGGTAAGCAGAAGGTCCCAGGTTCAATCCCCGGCATCTCCAACTAAAAGGGTCCAGGCAAATAGGCGTGAAAAACCTCAGCTTGAGACCCTGGAGAGCAGGGGAGGAACGGTGGCTCAGTGGTAGAGCATCTGCTTGGTAAGCAGAAGGTCCCAGGTTCAATCCCCGGCATCTCCAACTAAAAGGGTCCAGGCAAATAGGCATGAAAAACCTCAGCTTGAGACCCTGGAGAGCAGGGGAGGGATGGTGGCTCAGTGGAAGAGCATCTGCTTGGTAAGCAGAAGGTCCCAGGTTCAATCCCCGGCATCTCCAACTAAAAAGGGTCCAGGCAAATAGGCGTGAAAAACCTCAGCTTGAGACCCTGGAGAGCTGCTGCCATTCTGAGTAGACAATACTGACTTTGAGGGACCGAGGGCCTGATTCAGTATAAGGCAGCTTCATATGTTCATATGTCTGCGATATTATGCAATATAACAGAGTAGAAATCTCTCTTGCAGAACTACTCCTTGAAAAGGATGTCAGTTTAACTCATACTGGTACTGGTATTTGAACAGAGTGGAGTCCAGCTTCATTCTAGAGCAGGGGTGGCCAAATTTACTCAGTGTAAGAGCCACACAGAAAAGCTTCAGATGTTTGAGAGCTGGAAGGAAGGTAGATGGGGAGGGGAGAGGTGAAAAAGAAAGCAACTTCAAGTGCATTCGCCAAGCCTGCCAGCTGGTTGGCTTGGAGAATTGATTTAAAGAAAGAAATGCGTTTTCTAAATCTGCCAACGGGGGTGTTGGGGGCTTCGAGAGCCACACAATATGTGTGAAAGAGCCTCCTGTGCTCTTGAGCCACAGTTTGGCCACTGCTGTTCTACAGCAAGATGTTTATTTTAACCCACGCTTGAGAGGAGACCAGTGGAACATTACAACAGACTCTAATTTATTACTCTTCCTGATTAGAAACCCAATGAATAGACATCAATCTCCATCTCTGATGTTTATTGCCTTTGCTGTTTTTTCTGCCCAGTCTACCCAAACCAACGATTACTAGACCTCCAACTTGTTATTCTTTTAATCTGCTTAACACATTTTCACTAATTTATTTTATTTTATTTTTTATTTATTTATTTTATTGCATTTATATGATATCCCGCCCTCCCCTAACGAGCTCAGGGCGGTCAACCACGGTTTAAAAATAACAGAGTGTTAAATCGAAGAGCAATAAAATCGTTAAATCTTTTCAATAGTTCATACAATTTAAAATATGTAGTACGGTTCCGGGTTCACTAACCAGGATCTAGATGGCGGGTTTTAATTCTTATTGAGCGCCTCATGTGATGATATTATAAGATATTGTTTGGCACTCTGGATTTAATAATAATAGATAATAAGTTTTATTTATATCCCGCCCTCCC